>NC_084843.1:42994715-43297745 GCF_033115175.1 Lepus europaeus | reverse complement strand
TGACTGTCCCAATATTTTAGGCATGAATTATGTCTTCTAACTGTTCCTCTCTACCAGACATTTCAACCCCTGGAATTTGATAAAAAAAATTCATGCTTATTGGTTATTTCTTATTCTTTTTTTAATTTTTTAAATTTTTTTATTTTTAATTTTATTTATTTATTTTTTTATTTTTGACGGGCAGAGTGGACAGTGAGAGAGAGACAGAGAGAAAGGTCTTCCTTTGCCATTGGTTCACCCTCCAATGGCCGCCGCGGTAGGCGCACTGCGGCCGGCGTGCTGCGCTGATCCGATGGCAGGAGCCAGGTGCTTCTCCTGGTCTCCCATGGGGTGCAGGGCCCAAGGACTTGGGCCATCCCCCACTGCACTCCCTGGCCACAGCAGAGGGCTGGCCTGGAAGAGGGGCAACCGGGACAGGATTGGTGCCCCGACCGGGACTAGAACCTGGTGTGCCGGCGCCGCAAGGCGGAGGATTAGCCTAGTGAGCCGCAGCGCTGGCTGGTTATTTCTTATTCAAGTGATGTGCATACCAAAGAACTGAACTTTGAAAAGTTTCTTTTATATTTACTGACAAGTGAGATATGTTCCTTGTTGGAGAAAAAGAGATGGATCTCCAAATATATTTGTCATGTATTCTGTAAAATGCATCGTACAAAATCCACTCTGTTCTTCCTTAACATATGGGAAGAAATCTCAAGTGCTTACTTCCTGAAGTCTTACTTTATAAGCAGGGTTAAAGTCACTTTAATGTACATCTCTGGATGCAAGGGTTTGGCACAGTGGTTAAGATGTGCCTGGGATGCCTGCGTACCATAAGGGAGTGCCCGAGTTCAAGGTTCCAGGTCTGCTCCCAAGTCTAGCTTCCTGCTAATGCATAGCCTGGGAGGCAGCAGGTGACAGCGAATGTAGCTGGATCTGTGCCGCTTACATGGGAGACCTGGACAGATCTCCCAGCTCCCAGCTGTGGCCCTGGTGATTGTGAGCCTTTGGGAGAAGGAACCAGCCGATGCAGAATGTCTCTGTGTCTCATTCATAGACAGCCAGATAGACAAACTTTAAAAATGTACACACCTCTGAAGTTCCTCCTTCAGAGCCCACGCCAAGTGAATTTCTATGTGAATTACCTCTACCTCCACCTACTACAAGGGATGATCACCTCCGAGAGGTGAACCCTGTGAAGTCTCCACTGTCGCATTTTTTTAATGAAACAAATGATTTATTATACTACCTCCTTCACTGCCTTCGAATCAAGTGTTTGTACAACCAGATTCATGGCATTCAAAATTCTCACTCATCATCAATGATTCTGAATATATCAGAAAGTAGGTTCAGTGGCAACTTCTCTTTTGGAGTCATTATAGAGACTGCACTTAAAAAATACAGAATACTTCTTCTAATTTAACAATGTTAAATTATTGTTAACTATTTTAACTAATTATTGTTAATATTATTAATATTACTATGAATATTAATATAAATACCATAAATATTGTTAATATTCATAGTAATATTAATATAATATTAATTATATATTTTTATATAATCTGTTATATAATAAAATATATTATATAATATTAATGGAAATTTATTATTGATATTATTATAAATATTGATATTAATTAATATAAATATAATAAGTTATTGTTAACTAATTTAACAATGAGTTATTAGAAATGAATCAGTCCCACATCCTATCTAAAGAGATACAAGAAGTCCAGCAGAAAATAAATAAAAATTATTTACAAGGTTTTATATCTCATATTTGGATAATCACTTATAAAGTATCTATTTTGCTAAGAGCTTAAACATTTTCTTTATCCAATTTTAGTTTTTTAATTTTTAAAATTAATTCTATTTTTAACTGACACATATACTGTGCATACTTATGGGGTACCATATGATGCTTTGATGCATGAATCCACTATGTAATGTCCAGCCAGGGTAAATAAATCTACAAAGCAGCTCAAAATGTAAGGTAAGAATTTATACAGTACTCAAGAAAATACCATGTAACTTACCCCTGCAAGGCTTTCTCTCCAAACCAGTCTCCTTTTCCTAAAGTTCTGAGAAAGACAGGGTCTTCACTTGGTGAGTCTTCACGAGTGACATTTACCTGTAAGAGAAACAACGGAAGTCTAAACCCACGGCATCCCTGGAATGGCCAAATGCAGACTAAGACGGTTAAGTCCATCTCTTGACTCAACTTATTTTTATGAAGATACTTTACCCCAAAAGAGTTAAAGACTTATATTGCAGATTTCCATGGAAACCAAAAAAAATTAATTCCAAGTGCTTTATTACCCTTTCAATTTGTTTTCAAGAAATAACACATGATTTGGAAATGTGCAGTCCACTAAATGCTCAACTCTGTTCCCATTTTCCTGCCTTCTATGGGGAAAATAATTATAATGAATTTAGGAACCATTCTGCCAATCTCTTTTAACTTGCTTATGTAATGCATCTTTATAAGATGTGAATAAAAATGGCAGGTCACTCTGAGTATTTTTTATTCTGTGCTAGGAGATATAAATTTTGCTCACTCACTTTATTGTTTCCGAGTGTTATTTCATTTACAAATCTATTTTGACATTTTCTTGTAAATCAACACTTATCCTGAAAGTGTTTCCACTTTTCTTCTCCTACAATGAATATCTTTCTACACACCTCCACCTAAACACCCTGGTTTCTCTAGCATAGGTCTTTCTCAGTTCTTCTCTCCAGCCTGTATTCAAAAGTCTAGCATATTTTCATGATGCCTTTGTCTAGAGCCTGACTTGACTACAACCTTCTTGTTCTACCTGCTTCATTCAGGAGAATTTCTTCTTTAAGCAGAGGAGATATAAACTAGAGGCTTACCCTTGCTGAATCATAACATATAGTGTGCTCTTCAAACAAAAGAGTATTTTTTAAAGATTCTCTACAATCTACAACAGGCACTCAACAAGTGGCTGTAAACTGTTTTAACAGAAAGCCTCATTACTAACAGCCTATCTCAACTCATAAAGCACTGGTGACATGGGTGACAGTCCACAAAATGCAAACGATCATTTCTTTTTTATTGCTTAAATGGAAACATAAATGAAGTTAAGTTTTACCTTTGTGTTAATTCACTCCCTGCTCAAGCTCCTGTATATTCATAACACTGCCTGTGTGTTGCCCAGAAAGGTTAAACAGTTAAAATTCACCTGCTTGCAGAATGTAATGAAGTAGAAAAACTAATTTCTTGAGACAATGCCAGACACTTAAACACATTTTAAGATACTGTGCTTCAGGTTGCTGAATCTAGTGATTGGATGTCAAAGACCAGAATTTTTATAAGTATTAGAAGAGTGTCTGTGCAAGGTGGAGGGAATTCAATTATTATTCTCCACTGATCCATTTGATTGCTCCACCTCACAGTGTTTCAAAACCATGGAAATTCAGTTTTTAACACTCTTACCAACCACAAAGCTATATTATAGAGACACTAATTTGCATGATGATGAGGCTTTTATAGATGCAGAAACGTCAGAGTCAGTATTCCTGAGATTCTGATCAATCTGTGTTCATCTAAGTAACTAAAACTCATTTCTTCTTTTTCCATAGTGTTCCTTATATGGGATTATATAATCCTTCTATAGATGTAAATGTGGGTTACTTCAAATTTTATTTTTGCCACATTTCAGTTTTGTTGTGCTAGAAAGAACATTACTCTGAACACTGTTATACATGTTTTCTGCTTGGTGTCCAAAGGTAAGACATCCAGTTATGTCAACACTTAGAAATGAAGAATAAAGTTATTAAATGTGTGCATCTTCAATTTTACTAGATAGTGATATACACTTGTCACAAACTTACATTCCTATCATCACTAGATAAAGTTCAGGTAATACTATGTTTTCATCAGCCTTTCAAATTGTCAGACTTTGATTTTTTTTTTCCAAGAAGCTGGGCATGAGGTAGCAATTTCCTGATTAAAGGAAGTAGAACTTTTTTTAATCGTATTCCTTAAGCCCCTTATGTGCTTTTATGATGCCTTGTCTGGTCATGTTTTCTGCTTCTTTTTCTGTTGGACTAATTCTTTTTTATTGTTGTTGATTCCAAATCCTATGATCTGTCTTTATACTATCTTAATGGTGCTTTCCTGAATACTAATTTCAACATAATTTCATTTAACCATGTTATTCTTTATTGTTTGTAGTTTTTAAAATACTATTCAAGAGATTCTTCTCTAACTTAAGTTTAAAGAAGTATTTCCTTAAATGTCTTCTGGTGGTTTTTTAATGTTTTTTTTTTTTTGGGGGGGGGGACTTTCCCTTTTACACATAAGTCTGAATTGACCTTTGTGTATGGTGTGAGGCAGACAGCCAATTTTATTTATGTCCATATTAATTACCCACTTTTGGTGTCAATATTGGCCATGTTGTCCTAAATCAGGTTTCCATACAATTGTGGATTTTGATCTGAAATATCTATTATATTATTCTGACATACTCATATTCGTCTGGTCCAACATCAAATCGAGGCCATATTTTCTTATCTTAATCTTGTAAGTCCTGAAAAACTACTAACTTCCAATGTGTTCCTCCTTCCTTTCTGATGTTCTGTCATGTCAGTCTACTGATATTTTAATATCTTAAATAAAATTTTCTTCTCAAAAGGTTGAACCTGGGGGTCAGCACGTGGTGTAGTAGGCTAAGCCTCCCACTATGATGTCAGCATCCCATATGGGCACTAGCTCATGTCCTGGCTGCTCCTCTTCTGATCCAGCTCTCTGCTTATGGACTGGGAAAGCAGTAGAATGGCCCAAGTGCTTGGGAGACCTGGAAGAAGCTCCTGGACCCTGGTTTCCAATCGGCCCAACTCCGGCTATTGTGGCCATCTGGGGAATGAACCAGTGAATGGAACACCTTTATCTGTCTCTACCTCTCTCTGTCTATAACTCTACCTCTCAAATAAATAAAAATCTATACTTTGTGTATTTCTGTGGGTGCAAACTGTTGAAATCTTTACTTAGTATATACCAAGTTGATCTTCTGTATATAAAGATAACTGAAAATGAATCTTGAGGAAGAATGGGGTGGGAGATGGGATGGTTGCGGGTGGGAGGGAGGTTATGGGGGGAAAAGCCGCTATAATCCAAAAGTTGTACTTTCAAAATGTATATTTATTAAACAAAAATTTAAAAAAAACTTGAACATATTTACTAGTTACATTTTTAGATACTTGATTTTGAACAATTAAAATTTTTAAACTAAATATTAGCAGTATTTAGAAATGCATATGAATTTTCTAATTATCATATGCTAAAACTGACTTTTATTCTATTTTTGGTATACAATTTCATAAACACATGTGTGTATGTTTCTAACTCCCAACAAAATCAGGTGCAGATCAACTGCATCATTCAAGAAACTCCCTCAAGCTATTTCTAGTCATATTCCCCCCAAGGTCGCCCTTAGGAACCAATGGTGTACTCTACACCAAACTAGTATTAACTTCTTAAAAATTCCATGTAAGTGGAAAAAATGTTAAGCTCTTAAGACTTATTTTTCTTACAGCACCATAGTTTTCAGATTCATTTTAAGTTGCTATGTGCTTCAACAATTCATGTTCTTTATCCTGAGCAGCATTCCACTGAATTAAATACCACAATGTGTTCAGCCATTTACTTATTCTGGCAATTTCCAGTCATTGGAAATTCTGAGTAGCTGCTCTGAACATTGACGTACAGTTTTTTGAATCAACTATATTGTCATTTCTCTAGGATAAGTACCATTTACATTGCTGGTAAATGTCAAATTGTTTTTCATAATGGCTTTATCATCTTGCATTCCAACTAACAACATATGAAGATTCCAGTTGCTCTACTTCTTCAGCAGTACTTGCTTTTATCAATACATATATATATATATATATATATATATATATATTTCATTTTAGCCATCTATAAAGCATCTCAGGATAATTTGGAATTTCCTAATAAGTAACATTATAAACATCTTTTCATGTGCATTGTCAACATTCTTATACCTTATTTGCAGACACATCTATTCAAGGCATTTGTCCATGTGTTAATGGAATAGTTTGGTTTTTTATTGTGATTTTTGAGTTTTCATTATAGAAACTCATAAAAATCCTTTTCCAGGCATGTAACTTGTAGATATATTTCCCAATAAGTACCTTGTGCTTCCATTTTCTTTGTTAAAACTTATTTTGATTTATTTGAAAGGCAGAGCAACTGCATTGGGCTGGGTCAAGTGAAAGCTAGGAGTCTACAACTCCACTGTGGGTAGCAAGGACTCAAGTACTTGAGCTTCACCTGTAGGCTTCCAGGCGCATTTTCAAGAAGCTGAAAATGGACACATAGTCTGGACTTAAAACCAGGAATTCCCATATGGACTGTGGGTGTCACAAGCAGCATATTAACTGCTGCACCAAATACCTACCCAATCTTTCCATTTTGTTAAAAATGTATGAGTTGGGCCTTTGGTGTGATGTCTGGCAACCTTTCACCTAACCCCAAATCATAAAGATTTCCTAACATATGTTTTAGAATTTTATATTTTACCTTTAAATCTACTGTCAATTTTTATTTAATTTTCTGTAGGACATAAGTGTAGGTCAAAGTCCACTTATTTTTGTCTGAGTTATCACAACATTTGCTCCAGCACCATCTGTTGAGAAGATCTGTTTCTCCATGGGTTATTATCATTCACTGACTACTCTTTCACCATTAAGTATGTTAACTGTACACTTGTTATAGATGGCATTTATGAGATTCAGGAATTTATCTTATACTCTGTTTGCCAAGAATTTTTATTATGACTATTATATTTACCAAATGATTTCACTGCATGATTGACATAATAAAGTGATTTTTCTATTTTTAAATTTTTAAAATCTATCTAAGAGGAACAAATTTCATATATAGAGTTTTAAGACCATAATAATTTCCACCCTGCCTCCTTTCTTATTTTTAATTTTTACAATGGCATACTTTCAATTTATTTTATAATCACAAGCTTAATCCTCCACTAAATAAAGAATTCAGCAAGTAGTAAGTAGAAAAACCTCTGTCCCTCAAGAGTATAGACAAGGGCTATAAACAGTAATCAAATCTCAAAATGTCAATTTTACTCACATATATTACTTTTTTTGTACTCTGTATTAGTTACCACATATCAGGGAAAACATATTTGTCTTTTTTGGACTGGCTTGTTTCACTATGCATAATGGTCTTCAATAATATCCATTTTATTGCAAAAGATAGGATTTCATTCTTTTTTACAGCTGAGTAGCATTCCATTGTGGATATATGACACAATTTCTTTATTCAGTCATCAGTTGATGGGCATCTGGGTTCACTTCACATCTTAGCTGTTGTGAATTGAGCTGCTATAAACCTGGGGGTAGAGATAATTTCATATGCTGATTTCATTTCCTTTGGGTGAATACACAGGAATGGGATGGCTCGGCCATATAGTTAACCTTCTTTTTTTAGATTTCTGAGGAATCTCCAGACTGTCTTCAAAAGTGGTTTACACTCTGACCAACAGTGTATGATTGTACCCCTTTCCCCACATCCTCACCAGCATTTTTTAAAAATTTTTTTAGATGATTGCCATTCTAACTGGGGTGAGGTGAAACCTCATTGTGGTTTTGACTTGCATTTCGACAGCTAGTGATCCTGAGCATCTTTTCATGTGTCTGTTGGCCATCTGTATTTCATCCTTTGAAAAATGCCTGTCCAAATCCTTAGGCCCTTTCTTAGCTGGATTGTTCATTTTATTGTCCTTGAGTTTCTTGAGCTCCTTATTTATCTTGGATAATTTTCTCCTCTTATGTTGGCTGCTTCTTTCCTTTTTGGGTGTTTCCTTTGCCGTGCAGAAGTTTCTTAGTTTGATGTAATCCCATTTGTCTATTTTTATCTTTCATTGCCTGGGCTTTTCGGGTCTTATCCAAGAAATTTTTGCCTACACCAGTGTCTTGCAGTGTTTCCCCTATGTTTTCCTCTAGTAGTTTGATGGTTTCAGGTTGTAGATTTAGATCCTGGATCCATTGTGAATTGACTTTTCTGTAGAGTGTAACATAGGGGTCTTGTTTCATACTTCTGTATGCAGAGGTCCAATTTCCTTTATTTTTTTAAAGATTTTATTTATTTATTTGACAGGTAGAGTTAAAGACAGTGAGACAGAAAAAGAGATAGGTCTTCTTTCCGTTGGTTCACTCCCCAAATGGCCGCAATTGCCGGAGTTGCGCCCATCCGAAGCCAGAAGCCAGGTGCTTCTTCCTGGTCTCCCAGGTGGGTGCAGGGGTCCAAGGACTTGGGCCATCTTCTACTGCTATCCCAGGCCATAGCAGAGAGCTGGACTGGAAGAGGAGCAACCGGGACTAGAACCCCTGCCCATTTGGGATGCCAGTGCCACAGGTGCATCACGGCGCTGGCTCCGAGATCCAATTTTCCCAACACCAATTGTTGAAGAAACTGTGCTTTGCCCAGGGAGTGAGTTTAGCTAGTGTGTCAAAGATTAGTTGGTTGTAGATGAATGGATTCATTTCTGGGGTCTCTGATCTATTCCATTGACCCACGAGTCTATTCCTCTGCCAGTACCAGGCTGTTTTGATCTAGGTAATGAAACCACTATACTGTGTAACACTAGGACTGTAACAATTTGTTCTAAATTTCTTGGTGCCACTGGAATCTACCTGAGGAACACAGGGAAAAACCCACTTGCATTCCACCTCTCTGGTCACCCTGCAGGACTAGAACAGGGTTCAGTTCACATCCTCTAGTCCTGGGACTAGGGCTATTATAAGCCACAGCACCAGTTGGACTCTACTAGCAAAATCTGAGAAAAAGTCCATGCACATCACACAGTCCTGTAGCCACAACAATTGGTGCCACAAGCTCCAGCAACACTCAGGTACATGTGCATATACATACACACACACAAAGATCAAGGGGCCAGCGTTGTGGTGTGGTAGGTATAGCCACAGACTGCAATGCTGTCATCCCATATGGGTGCTAGTTTGAGTCCCAGCTGCTCCACTTCCAATCCAGCTCCCTGCTAAAGCTTCTGGGAAAGCAGCAGAAGACAGCCCAAGTCCTTGGGCCCTGCACTCACATGGGAGACCTGGAAGAAGCTCCTGGCTCCTGGCTTTGATTTGGCCCAACACTGGCTGTTGTGGCCATTTGGGGATTAAACCAGCAAATAGAATATCTCTCTCTCTACCTGTCAAATAAATAAAAATAAATCTTTTAAAAAATGTGATATTTAGGAATAAATTAACCAAAGAAGTGAAAAATCTCTACAATGAAAAGTATCAAACGTTGATAAAAGAAACCATCAAGGACACACACAAAAATGGAAAGATATTCCTTGCTCATGGATCAGAAGACTCAATATCACTAAAATGTCTCTACTACTTAATGCAATATACAGATTAAATGCAATCCCTACAAAAATCTAATGATATTCTTTACAGAATTAGAAGAAGCAATCCTAAGAATCATACAGAATCATAAGACACTGAATAGCCAAAGCAATCCTGAACAAGTATTATCAAGCTGGAAATATCACAATGCCTGACTTCAAAGTATACTACAAAGCTATAGTAATTAAAACAGCATGATACTGGCATAAAAACTGATATATAGATCAATGAAACAGAATAGAGAACACAGAAGGTAATCCATATATATACAGCCAACTAATTTTTGACAGACATGCTCAGACCATACAGTGGAGTAAGAATAATTTCTTCAACAAATGGTGCTGGTAAAACTGGATTTCTATATGCAGAAGACGGAAATTAGACCCATATCACTCACCATATTGCTATTCAATATAGTCCTGGAAGTTTTAGCCAGAGCCATTAGGCAAGAAAAAGAAATCAAAGAGATACAAATTGGTAAGGAGGAAGTTAAAGTCTCCCTATTTGCAAAAGACATGATTCTATATATAGGGGATCTAAAAAACTCCATTAAGAGATTATTGGAACTCATGGAAGAGTTTGGTAAAGTAGCAGAATATAAAATCAATACACAAAAATCAACAGCCTTTGTATACACAATGCCATGGTTGAGAAAGAACTTCTAAGATCAACCCCATTCACAATAGCTTCAAAAACAATCAAATACCTTGGAATAAATTTAACCAAGGATGTCAAAGATCTCTACGATGAGAATTACAAAACACTAAAGAAAGAAATAGAAGATACAAAAAAGTGGAAAAATCTTCCATGTTCGTGGATTGGAAGAATCAATATCACCAAAATGTCCATTCTTCCAAAAGCAATTTACAGATTCAAAGCGATACCAACCAAAAATACCAAAGACATTCTTCTCGTATCTGGAAAAAATGATGATTAAATTCATATGGAAACACAGGAGACCTCAAATAGTTAAAGTAATCTTACACAACAAAAAACAAAAACATCACAATACCATATGTCAAGACATATTACAGGGTAGTTAAAATCAAAACATCCTGGTACTGGAACAAAAATAGATGGACCCTAATCCACTGTTGGTGGGAACGCAAATTGGTAAAATCACTATGGAAGACAGTTTGGGGATACCTCAGATATAGGAATATAGTCCTACCATATGACACAGCCATCCCACGCCTTGGAATTTACCCAAGGGAAATGCAATCAGTAAATAAAGGAGTTATCTGCACCTCCATGTTTATTGCAGCTCAATTCACAATAGCTAAGACATGGAATCAGCCTAAATGCCCATCAACATAAGACTGGATAATGAAATTATGGGATATGTGCTCTATGGAATATTACACAGAGGTAAGACAGACAGAGAAAAAAAGAAGAGAAAGAAAGAAAAAAAGAAGAGAAAGAAAGAAAGAAAGAAAGAAAGAAAGAAAGACAGGAAGGAAGGAAGGAAGGAAGGAAGAAATCTGGTTATTTGCAACAAAATGGATGAATCTGAAAAACATCATACTTGGTGAAATAAGCCAGTCCCAAAGGGACAAATACCATATGTTCTTCTGGATCTGTGACAACAGAGCACCTAAAAGGAAACTTGTAGAAGTGAAATTGACACTATGAGAAACAATGACTTGAACAGCCCTTGTCTTGACTGTCAAAGAACAGTTTATTATCTTATTTTTTTTACTTTCTTTTTCTACTTAATACCACTGGTTGAACTCTTCACTTAACACGGAATTATTATAGGTGTATAAATCCAATTGAAAATAGATCCCAGTAAAAAATAAGAATCAGACCAAGAGAGGGAGGAGCTGTACAGTTCGGCACACATTTCCACAGATTTACCCCTAAGGGTAAAACTAAAAACTTGCCATGGGACTCCTAATCCCATTAAGCAGGATGGTATTAATACCATATTACATGTTAAAGTGATTATATTAAGTGTGTAACTGATCTTATAGATAGGATTAAGTGTAAAAGGAATCACATAAATAAGACCAAGTGTCTGGTAACAACAATAGATAGAATTAAAAAGTAGAGAATGTTCCAACATGGAAAGCAGTCCACATAGCAGACTCATAGAATGGCAAACGCCCTGAACAGCACTCTGACCTGAGATTCAGCACTCAAGGAATTCAAATCTGGCTGAAAAGCCCATGATAGCATTTCAGGCATGGAAAGCCAAGAGACTGGCAAAAAATGATTTACATGAAGGTTTTTTGTGAGACCCCAGTGGAAAGAAGGAGCTATCAAAGAAGGATGTACTTTTCTCTGAAGGGAGAGGACTTCCACTTTGATTATGGCCCTGTCTAAATATTGATGGAGTTCCTGGACTCAAAAGCCTTCCATAGCCTTGGCAGCTCTTATCAAGAACCTCAGGTGATCACTGACATCATAAATAAGAGTGTCAATTGTTAAGTTAACAGGAGTCATTGTGCACTTGCTCCCCATGTAGGACCTCTGTCCTTAGTGAGTTGTACCGTGAGAATTAACCGTAAAACTTGTTTTCAAACAGTACTTTATACTTTGTGTGTTGGTGTGGGTGCAAATTGTGGAAATCTTTCCTTACTATAGAGTTAATCTTCTAAGGTTAATTAAAAACAAATCTTAATAAAGAATGGGATGAGAGAGGGAGTAGGAGGTGGGACGAGAGTAGGACTGGAAGGGTGGGTATAGGGGGAAGAACCACTATATTCCTAAAGCTGTACCTATGAAATTTGTGTTCATTAAATTAAAACTTTCTTTAAAAAATAACTCAAGGTTTATCAAAGATCTAAATTTAAGACTTGAGACTATGAAGTTGCTGGAAAGAAATATAGGGGAAACAGTCTAAGAGGACACTGGCATAGGGGATGACTTCCTGGACAAGACCCCCAAAGCACAGACAACAAAAGCAAAACTAAACAAATGGAACCGTAACAAATCTTTTTGCATTGCAAGGGAAACAATCAATCTTTTGCATTGCAAAGGAAACAATCAATACAGTGAAGAGACAGTCAACAGAATGGGAAAGAATATTTGCAAAACAAAGCTGAGAAAGGATTAATATCCTGAATATATTAGCAACTTAAAAAATTGATCAACAAAACAACCAATCCAATTGAGAAATGGGCAAAGTACTTTGATAGATGTTTCTCAAAAGAAGAAACACAAATGGCCAACAAATATATGAAAAAATGCTCATTATCACTAGCCAACAGGGAAATGCAAATCAAAACCACAATGCCTATAAAAATGGTTAAAATCCAAAACAAAGAGAATAACAAATGCTGGTGAGGACGTGGACAAAGGGGAACACTTATACACTGTTGGAAGGAATGTAAATTAGTGCACTCACAGTGGAAAATAGGGTGGAGATGTCTTTGAAAACTACAAATAGACTTGCCATATGATCTAGTAATCCTACTACTGGGTAAATACCCAAAAGACTTGAACACAGGGTATCAAAGAGACACCTGCACCACCTTGTTCATAGCACCACTGCTCACAATAGCTAAACAATGGATTCAACCCAGATGTCCATCATCAGATGATTGGAGAAGAAAATGTGACATACATATACACAGTAGAATATTATTCAACTATAAAAAGAAATGAAATTCTATCATTTGCAGGAAAATGGGCACAACAGGAGGACATCCTGTTGAGTGAAATAAACCAGACCCAGAAAAACGAATACCACATGTTCTCCATTGCATTGGGGAACTAAAATTTAGAAAACACAAAAAATAAAAGAAGAAATGTTTGTGCAAACCAGTATTGCTGCAAATACAGTTTTGTACAAGTTTGTTTTAGACCTTTGTCACATCAACGGTTAATATACCACGATAGTTCTAATGATCTGTGATTACATTAAAATTTACTGCATATGGGTGAATTGGTCATTTTTACATTCAATTATTGTTCATGCCATTGTTTATATTCCCACTAGGATGTTTTTGATTTCTACTTATTAAACTTCTTATTGGGTAAAGCATTAATCCTTTTTTACTGCACTGTAAATTTAAAATATGCTATCTGAAAAACTGGAAAAATTCATAGGTAGAATGAAAAGGAGAGGGGAGGAGGTAGGAAGGAAATATCATTATGTTCTTATGACTATACCTACAAATCACACTGAATCTGTTAAAAACAAATTAAAATAAGAAATATAAAAAACAAAGAGAAATGTACTGAACAGTGCTGATCTAGTAAAACTCATTAATTTCACTAATATATTTGCTTCAATACAGAATTTTTAACAAACTGAAATCTATAAATAATATTTCTTCATTTGAAGATATTAGTTATAAATCTTAATTCAATAGTTGGGATGTCTATAACCACACTAAAGAGAAGTGGTGAAAATGTGCCTCCTTACCTTATTCTTCAGAGGTAGGGACATTAAAATATTTATAACATCATTTGCTGGCCATACAAAATTATCAACTTAAAAATTAGTCTGCTATAGATTTACTGAATTTCAAGTCCTGCCTGTGGTTGCCTTGGCAGAGCCAGGTCAAAAGATATTGGTGGTCTTATAGGACCCGCAGGCTGGGCTTCCTCATGCCTAAAGGAAACATCTGTCACTCTGTATATACATAAAGATAGATGTACATATACAAATAACATTTTCATAAGAGTATTTTCTTTATGTAAAAACACTGAATGTTGTGTTAAACGAATATGTTTAAACACTTGTTAATTCTAATCAGCAAAGCCATATGACTTTAAAACAGTATTTAAGAGACAAGAACTTTTGAATCACACTTTTTCCAATGCTAGCATATAAACCAGATTAATGACAACAAGAAAAACCCAAATGCATTTGAATGATTATTGAAACTCTGAAACTTTCCCTACCAATTCTGTTCAATTTTAATTCAACTTACTTATGGAGACAGAGTTCATTTTCTGATGCAAGGCAACCTCAGGGACATACTCAGCATTCTTTGAGCTTTTTTGTTCATAGTTGGGGGAAGAAGTTACGTTTCTAGGCAACTGGAACGGACCTATTAAAGTTCAGAGAACCAGCTCAGCTTCTACCCGAGGCTACACCAGGTACTTCAGACATCACTGCCATAAGAATTCTGCCTCAAGTACTGGAAATATCCTGGTGTAGATCTAGTGGGGGGGAGTTATTTCAAACTTTATTTCATAATGTTTCTCTCTTTGTGTGGATTTTTTTTTAAGATTTTTATTTATTTATTTGGCAGGTAGAGTTACAGACAGTGAGAGAGAAAGAGACAGAGAGAAAGGTCTTCCTTCCGTTGGTTCACTGCCCAAATGGCCTCCACGGCCGGAACTACACCGATCTGAAGCCAGGAGCCAGGAGCTTCTTTCCTGGTCTCTCACTCAGGTACAGGGGCCCAAGTACTTGGGCCATCCTCCACTGCCCTCCTGGGCCACAGCAGAGAGCTGGACTGGAAGAGGAGCAGCCAGGTCTCGAACCAGCGCCCATATGGGATGCCGCCGCCACAGGTGGAGGAGTGAGCCACGGTGCCAGCTCCCATGTGTGGATGTTCTTAATGGAAGAATAAAAAATTGTTTTACACTATGACAAGTGGAACTAAACAAAGGGAAATCCACTTATATCTCTCCAGCCGCCTGGTCTATGTCTATTTCTATCTCACAGCATTTTCTAAGAAAAACCAAGTTCAAAACAGAGGGATAGACCAATGGAACAGAATAGAATCTCCAGAAATCAATCCAAGCATCTACAACCAACTTATCTTTAACAAAAGAGCTAAAATCAATCCCTGGAGCAAGGACAGTCCCTTCAACAAATGGAGCTGTGAAAACTGAATCTCCACATGCAGATGTATGAAACTAGACCCCTACCTTTAGACCCCTACCTTACACTTTATATAAAAATCCACTTGCAATGGATCAAACACCTAAGTCCACAACCAGATACCATCAATTTACTTGAGAATATTGGCAAAACCCTGCAAGACATTGGCATAGGCAAACATTTCTTGGAAAAGACCCAGATGCACAGGGAGTCAAAGTCAAAATTGAGAAATAAGATTACATAAAGCTGTGACACTTCAGCACTGCAAAAGAAACACTCAGTAAAGTGAAGAGGCGATCAAAAGAATGGGAGAAAATATTTGCAAACCATGCAACTGATAAAGGGTTAATATCCAGAATCAATGAAGAGCTCAAGAAATTCAACAACAAAACAATCCAGTTAAGAAATAGCAAAGGACTATTAGGAGCATTAAGCAAAAGTTAGTTAAGAAAGGGCAAAGGACTTGAGCAGGCATTTTTTCGAGAGGAAATTCAAACGGCCAACAGACACTTGAAAAAATGTTCAGGACCACTAGCCACCAGGGAAATGCAAATCAAAACCACAATGAGGTTTCACCTCACCCCAGTTAGAATGGCTCTCATATAGGAGTCAACAAAAGAAAATTGCTGGTGAGGAGATGGAGGAAAAGGTACCCTACTCCACTATTGATGAGAATGTAAACTGATGCGCACTGTGGAAGGCAGTACGGAGATACCTCAGAAATCTGAATATAGTCATACCATATGATCCAGCCATCCCACTACTGGGAATGTACCCAAAGGAAATGAAATCAGTATATGAAATGGTTATCTGTACCCCCCATGTTTATTGCAGCTCAATTCACATTAGCTAAGATATGGAATCAACCCAGATGTCCATCAACTGAAGACCGGATAAAGAAATTACAGTGTATGTATACTACAGAGTTGTATTCAATTGTAAAAACAAAAACAAAAACATGAAATGATTTCTCTTGCCACAAAAGAGATGCAACTGGAAACCATTATACTTAGTGAAATAAGCCAGTCCTAAAAAGACAGGTATCATGGGTTTTCCCTGATGAGGAGTAATTAATAGAGTATCTAAAATATAATGTACTGGAGTGAAATAGACATTTTGAGATTTCATGATTGTTTACAGCACTTGTCTCTTTGGTTGAAGAACAGTGTTTTTTTTGTGTGTGTTTTTTTTTTCTTCATACTCTTTGTTGAATGCTTTTATTTAGTGTAGGATAAACCTTACCATCATTAAGTAAACTGAAAGTAGATCTCTGTAAAAATTATGAGTGGGAATGGGAGAGGGAGAAGGAAGAAGGGTTGGAGTGTGGGTGGGAGGGAGTACTGGGGAGGGAAGTGTCACTATGTTCCAAAATCTGTATATATGAAATAGAGGTAACTTGTATAACTTAAACAATTTTTTAAAAAAATAATAAAATGAAGTTCATTATGATGAAATTTTTTGAAATCCATTCATGTGCAATTTCTTCAAAAAGTTTCTATAGAAAATATGTATTATCACAAAAACTGCATGGGTTTCTATCTTTTGCACCAAGATAATCATGTCCTTTAATTCAAAAAAATGAAATAAAATAAAAACATTTCTTTCTTAAAAAATATTAAGTTCAGTGGTAATAAGTGCTTTATGCTTCCTTACATGCATATGAAAAAGATTTTTATCAGTATTAACGAACCAAAACATACAGTTTTAGAAAATTCCAACTCTGCCACTTTGCCTGCCAACCTGAACTTCCTTTTTATTATTCATCTGTTCCCTTTTCATTATAAGTAGGACCCAATTATCCTTATCTCTGCTTTTTAATGGTTAATATGAGTAGAAGGATCTCTACATTAATGTTAGAATTAATAGTTTCTATATTAATCTGTAATATGTTAGTTATTATGTAAGGGATATAATTAGGAATCATAGTGACTAACTTGCATAACCTGAATAACTAAGTTAGAAAATATTCATGCCTAGTTTTTAAAAAATCTTGAATGTAACAACAAAACCTAAGAGATTATTACTACTTCTCTTCTAGAATCCCACAGTGCTGTGAAATATTGCCACAGGAATCAGATACCATGGTATACTCTCCACTTACACATATTATAGAACTCATACAGCAGAACCACTAATGCACCTGTGTTCATCTGACTATTTACAAACCTCTACTTCTTTCAGACAAAGCTAGAGAGTTTACAATAACAGGTCCGAAATCCATATTAACAGCGAGAAATATCCCTCATGACAGCAAAGAACCTGCAATGTAGTAAAAATAAACCCAGATCTTTGGGACAAAAAGTCTCCTTGTGACCAATCAAATCATTTACGTGCACAAGGATTTCCAATTTTCCCTGTTTCTTTTGTCAATGTTAATCAATAAAACAGTAAATGATGAGCTTCAACAACTTACCAACAAACCACAAATTATTGTTTTCTTTAGAAAACACAAGATAAAATTTAATGTAACTGTGGTCAGACATGTCATTTCATATTATCTTTTAAAAAGCCAGTCCTTTAATTATTATTTCTATCCCAGGTTTTCAGAGATTAGTCAAAGGAAAAGGCATGATAATAGGAAAAATATATACCATTGGTGTAAATATTGACATGTGTTTACATGTGTTTATTCTCAACTCAAAGTCAGTTCAAAGAAGATTATCTAAGATGTGATATAACAAGACGGAGTTTTTCACATATCCCGATTAGTGTAGTTTTGTAAATCACTCTGCTGTAAAATACTAGATTTAGTCACTTTGTTAATTTTGAGGAAATAAATTTACTTCATTTTTAAAATGACAATCATAAAAATGAAAACCTACATATAAATCTTCTTCTACCTACATTTCCTTCCTCATCTCTTCCTATACTTAATATGCACAAAGATAGAAATGCTTTGTAAGAATACCTAGTGATTTTAAATTAAGTTCAAGGGGCCAGTGCTGTGGCACAGTGGGTTAACACCCTGGCCTGAAGTGCCGGCATCCCCTATGGGCACTGGTTCTAGTCCTGGCTGCTCCACTTCCGATCCAGCTCTCTGATATGGCCTGGGAAAGCAGTAGAAGATGGCCCAAGTGCTTGAGCCCTTGCACCCACGTGGGAGACCTGGAAGAAGCTCCTGGCTCCTGGCTTCGGATCGGCACAGCTCTGGCGTTATGGCCAATTGTGGAGTGCACCAGCGGATGGAAGATCTTTCTCTTTGCCTCTCCTCTCCTCTCTCTCTGTGTAACTCTGGCTTTCAAATAAATAAATAAATCTTTAAAAAAATTTAAGTTCAAATCACAGGTTATAGTGCAGTGACATAAATGCAAAAATTTTATGGCTTTGCTATTAAAAGAAATTCAAAATGCATTTAAATATTCAAATCTTAGAGCATTAATTTAGGTAAGTTTCCATTTTATAATTCTCTATTTCTTGGTTTTGAAATACAATTCATAATATATTCATACCTGAAAAATTAATATAAGGAATAAAATATGATTTTTTATTCAAATCCACTTTCCACCACTTCCACTTCAATTTACCCCTTTTAGTAGCTTGAGTATTCATTCATGATTTCTTCATAAAGCTACAATAAAACATGAATATGTTTGTATCTTTATTGCCCTCATGGTGTTCCACAGTTTGCTTAAGGCCACTCAAGTGAGTCAAGTGTCACCATGACTTCCAACTTGGGCCGTCTGATTTCAAATCCAGATGTTTCACTGCAGCCATCTTATTGCTCCTCATGTGTGGATGGATTTTTTTTTAAGTGACCTTAGTATCATTTGCATGACTTTAATTGTGGACATCTTCCAATTCATGCAGACACATCAGTGGCATCTAGTATTATGATCATCACACTATAGCTTAATTACTGATCTTCAAAAATCACTGTTCTTCCCCCTGTATCATTTCTCAGGAGATATATTTTTAAATATTTCGGCCAGTGTCAGAAGAGGGAAAGACCAAGATAGTAAGAGAGGGCACAGCTGCTCCTGCAGGATGCCTGCTGCATCACTCTCTCATGCCACCAAAGCTTACCTTTCCTTTGCTGATGATAAAGAAGGTGTCTCCTCTTGCACCTTGTCTGATAATATATTCCCCATTTTCATAGTGGGTCTGAAATACAGAAACAATACCAGAAATAATTAAGGAAGGAGTCATTCACCAGTTAAATCTCTTAAATATCAACTCCAGATATGCATTTATCCAGGTGGAATTTTACCCAAACTCAGAAACCATTATGGCTTCAGAATGAACAGACAATAAACACAATAATGCAAAGATGCCACATCTGTAATGCTCATGGTAAAAATTAGTTTTTTGTTAACCATGGTTACCCTACTGTGCTACAGAACATTAGAAGTTATTCCTCATATTCATTTACGCTTCTATACTTATTAGCCATCCTGTCTCCATCCCTTCTTCCCTCATACCCCTCCTAGGCGCTAATAACCACCACTCTACTCTCCCGTTGGGATCAATTTTTTAGCTACTACATATGTGAGGGACAGCATGCATTATTTGTTTTTCTGTGTCTGACTTACTTGACTAAACAATACTCTCCAATCCCATCCATGTTACTGCAAATGGCAGCATTTCACACTTATGAATAAATAGTATTTCCTTGTGTGTATAAACCATTATTATCCATTCATCCATTGATGAACACCTATGTTGCCTATTTCCCAAAAGACAGTATGGAGAATTTTTAATGTTCCTAACACCAAGATACGATGAATGCATGAAGTGATGGGTAAGTCATTTATGCTGATCAGATCACTGCACACTGTGTACATGTATGGATGAATCACACTATACTCCATAAATATGCAAATCAATCTGCATCAATTAAAAACATAAATATATTTTAAAATAAATAATAAAACATCTTAATGTCACTTTCTGGGTGATTATCTTTATAACTCTAAATTCATTCACTTCAATTGCTCGAGAAAAATATTCTTTCCCATAAACTGAAGATGAAATAAAACAATATGATGGCTAAGGAAACTTGTTGTTTATTATTTTGTCATTTTTGCATTTGGTTGGGTTTAGTACTCTCATCTAATACCTTCCTTAGAAATTACTGTGGTATCTAGAGATCTTTATTTGAAATTGTGTTGATTTTTAGTGTGGGTTAGTTGACCCTAGATACTTTTTAGGGCACTATTTCATGCTTTAATGTCCTTGCTGGAGTAATTTAGATTTGGCCCTGTCAAACGGAATGTCTTAACTTTATGGGTTGAATTCTGGTCCAGCATCTGTAAGCTCATAAACCACTAAATGCAAATGAGGTGTCAGGTAAGGCTGCAAAAAGCTTATCACAGTCAACGGTCGGTACCCTGACTCAGACCTCCCCACAAAGTCCATTCCCAGGGTGAAGATTATTCCTCTATAAGGACAGGTGGGAGAAAGCATATTGTTAGGTGAGGAGGTAAAACAGAAAACGTGATGGCACCACCTGGCCCCGGCCCTGGCCCTCTCTGAAATTCAGTAGAAGAGCAAGTCTTGGGACAGAAAACATGACCCAGCACACTCCTTGGGAAAGAGACTTCATAGTTTACACACAATGTCCATTAGGCCAATACCTGGTTTTTCATCTTTGTACTTCAGTACCATTTTTCTTAGCAGTTTATTCACTCCTAATACTTGACACTGAGAATATGCATTATTTTCTTTATATAGTTAGAAAGATTATTCACTACCCAGTCTGTTATTTTTTTTCACTCAATAGTAAATAAATATCCCAGTAACTAGTTTTTTTAAATAAAAAACTTCTTCCCAATTCTCTTCTCTCAATCTCAACCACCAAAGAGTATGGAATGTACCTTTCAAGACATCTTTTCCTATGTTGTAAATGCATCACTTGTTTCAAACCAGGCTTTTAAAAATAAGTAAATAAATAAATAAGATGCACTTTCCATGAACTTTTTGAATGCCCTCATCTACAATGATTTCAAAATATTTTTTCAGCAAAGTAAACTATATTCATTTCATTTTTGTGAACTATTGAAGTCTTTTCATATATCCATACAACTACTTCCAAATAAAATGACAATTATAGAATATACATTCTTAAACTGATTTATTCCATTTAATAAGGTATTAATGTTTGTCAGATCTCACTGCATTCGAATGGGAAGATCTTCATAACATGCAGATTTGAAACATAAAATTTCAATGTGGTAAGCCTGGGCTTCAGCAGAAGTCAGCTTGTGAAGAGCCCTGGCAGCTCTGCCAGCCTAGAGTTGGATCACTGGAAATGGACCTGCCCTGGAGTCGAAGGATGCCCAGGTCAGAGCCACAGATCTTATTGGTTCTAAGCTGAAAAACCCTTCACTCAGCCCAACTTCCAAAGTGACCACTGCAGCTGAGGATATGGTCAAGTAGGGTCAGCAACATTGCAGGCAGAACTGTAAATTTCTTGTTAGAGATGCCACCTGCCTTTACTTGGCCAGCTCTCCTCCCAGGCCAGCCAAGTAATGAAAGTCAACAGAGTGCCTTCCCCTAGGAGGTTCACACCTCCCTTAGGATATACCCCATGTGAAGAGATAGATAGGTCTGGGCCTCTTAACTTACAAGGCCTAAAGCCCAACAGATTATTATCAAGCCCCTTCTGTCAGGTTCTAGTTGCCTCTCAATCAGAAAACTTAATTGTAGCTTAGACAGTACCTTTCTTAGCTCCTCTAATAATGATTGTGTCCTTTGTTCTAGACCCTGTCTAGTGCACTTGGGCCTCATTCCTTTGTAATCATAACCTCTACCACCAATGGCTCTACTCCCAACCTGTGTGTACTGATGGTCCTCTTCCCCACTTAATGCTGTATAATTGTTCAGACCTGGTTAATGCCGCTCTTAGGATCATTGGTTACTATCCTCACTCTGTCTTTTATGACCTTGTCTAAATATGATCAGAGTCGGCAAACTTGGAAGGCTTCCATAGCCTTGGCAACTCATGACGACAGCCTAGGATGGTTACTGGCGCCATAAACTAGAGTGTCAATTTGTTGGGTCAACAACAGGAGCCACTGTGCACTTGCTCCTCATGTGGGATCTCTGTCCTTAATGTACTGTACATTTTGATTTAATGCTATAACTAGTACTCAAACAGTATGTTTCACTTTGTGTTTCTATGTGGGTGCAAACTGTTGAAATCTTTATACTAAATTGATCTTCTGTATATAAAGAGAATTGAAAATGAATATTGATGTGAATGGAAGGCGAGTGGGAGAGGGGAGGGTTGTGGGTGGGAGGGAAGTTATGGGAGGGGGAAGCCATTGTAATCCATAAGCTGTACACTGGAAATTTATATTCATTAAATAAAAGTTAAAAAAAAATTACAATAGTCTACTTTCATTTATTCATTCAAGAAACTTTTTTTTAAACTTTTTTTCTTTTTATTTGACAGGTAGAGATATAGATAGTGAGAGAGAGACAGAGAGAAAGGTTTCCTTCCGTTGGTTCACCCCCAAAATGGCTGCTATGGCCGGCGTGCTGCGCCAATCCGAAGCCAGGAGCCAGGTGCTTCTCCTGGTCTCCCATGTGGGTGCAGGGCCCAAGCACTTGGGCCATCCTCCACTGCACTCCCAGGCCACAGCAGAGAGCTGGCCTGGAAGAGGGGCAACCAGGACTAGATAACGGCACCCATATGGGATGCTGGTGCTGCAGGTTGAGGTTTAACCAAGTGAGCCATGGCACTGGCCCCCTCAAGAAACTCTTAAGTCCCTCCAAGTCAGGCCTTCTACAGGCACTGATAACAAAAGATAAATCAGAATTTCACAATAGAACCACCTAGGATATCCTCAATGATGAAAACATTCTCTGCCTGCACTGTCCAGCAGAGTAGCAACTAGCTACACAGGGCTCTAGAACACCAGAAATCTACCCACTGTGACAGAGACAGTGACTGTGTAACCTTAAAGAATTTTCATTAATTTGAATTTAAATGATGACACACAGCTAGTAGCTGCTGAATTGGATACCTCAGGTAGTAGCTAAAACTGCTAAGAGTTGTCATTTGCAGCAGTTGGGCAAGGGGAAGGGGAGGAGGAGCTTATTTCCCACTCCTGATGTTTGTTTCTGTGCAAACGGAACTCAGTAAAACCCAGGACCTCCTCTTCGCCCTTCTTTCTCAGTGTGCGCCAGTGGAGACCATATGACTTCTCTGATGCACTGGGAAGTGATCAGCCAGGTGTGTTCACTTCAGCTTTTCATCTCTTCCTGGTGTTGTCCACTGCTTCTCCACACCACAGTGGAGTCCTCCCCAGTCTGGGCGTCTGTGACAAGGGAGGTAAATCTGCCCCACTAGAGAGTTAGGTTTAGAAAGTTCATTTGGATCCTACATCTAAGTTACAACCTCTACCCCAGATTTTCAATATTTTAGCCTCACTTATCTTTTTATAAAATTATCCATTTATTGTATTTGAAAGGCAGAGAGAGAGAGAGAAACACATGCCAGGAGCTTAATCTGACTCTCTCACATGGGTGGTGGGGAGTGGGGACTTAGGTCCTTGAGCCATCACTATGGCCTCCTATAGTGTTCATTAGAAGGAAGCTGGAATTGGGAACAGAGCTGGGACTAGAACTCACATTCCAGTATGGGATTTGAGCATCCCAAAGAATGTCTTAAATGCTTTGCCAAATATTCATGCTAGGCTAATTTATTTATACTTTGTCTTATTTCTCACATGGTTCCCAATGGAAGACTGTGTAAAAATCCCATAGTAACCCTGTAAGCACACTGCTCTGTTCTATGTAAGTACAGGGTGACAAGAGCATAGGCTGGGAGAGAAGGAACTCTTCGCAAGGCTTCTGTTTCATGGAGGATTCTAGAGCCCCACTTAGGATGGGAAAGGCTTCGCTGGGTGTTCAGCTGCAGACAACCCTCCCAGCAAAGACAATAAGCAGCTCATTGTGGACACACATTACTGGGAAATTAGAAACACTTTGGATGAAGTAGAAAAATGCTACTAAAAAGCACTAAAGTTTGAAGAATTCTCAGCCCATCTGGGCTCACGCCCTTCATTATTTCCATTTAAAAAGCAGATCCCTATGCATGTGATAGTTTTCTCCTTTCAGAAAGCAAAATTATTTGTAAAATATATTCATAAATATAAAGGGAAAGGTGTCTTCATTTCAGTGCACTGAGATTTCAAAATGGATAATTCTTCTATGTAGGAAGCCGTCTTGCAGAACTAGTTCTACCCTGGAATATTTAGCAGCATTCCTGGTCTCTACTGCTGGAAGCCAGGAACACTTGGACTGCATTTGTGGAAACCATCCATATCTTCAGACATTGTCAATTACCCTGCTGGGCCAAAACTTCCTTTATTCGAGATTGACTATTCACAAATCTTTCATATTTGTAATCTCTTCATTTATTTTTATTATTTTTTAAGATGAATTTTATTTATTTATTTGACAGGCAGAGTTATAGAGAGAAAGGGAGACAGAGATCTTCCATCAGCTGATTCACTCTCCCAACAGCTGCAATAGCCAGGAGCTGGACCAGACTGAGACCAAGAGCAAGGAACTCCATTCTGGTCTCTCCTATGGGTAGCAAGGGCTCAAATACTTGGGCCATCTTCCCCTCTGCTTTCCTAAGCAGGGGACTGGATCAGAAGTGGAGCACCTAGGACTGCAATTGGCACTTCTACGGGATGCCTGCATTGCAGGCAGTGGCTTAACACACTGAGTCATGATGCCGCCCCTAATGTCTTCATTTTAGAGAGTTGAATGTTTGGCAGGAATATCTAAACATGATTGAGTCATTTAATTCACAGAACTTACCTAATCACCTTCCTAATATCATCTGACAGAGATGTTTGTACCTCAGCACCCATAATTGCCATATCAATTATCTCAGTTTACCCACACAGGCACTCATTGAGCATATTTCATTGCTGCATAAACTCATAAATCCCCAGAGTCCAGTGAGGAGCCTATGGGACAGAGGCCAAAGGCATTCCAGGTTGGAAGAGGTAATTTTGATAGTGTCATAACACTAGGACTATAATGACTGTGCTATCCTGAAATGTTCAATTGTACCTGAGGGGAAGATGATCATGCATGCTAATTCTTTGAGAGACTGTCTAATTATGTTAACCAAATGCCGGCAGTTTCACTATTTTTGGAAGGTCACTTTGCAGCTCTGCCATTTTCTTATTTCAAATTAAATCACAGAAATATATAGAATTTAGGATGAGAAGAAACCTTAGTAATTCATTTCCTCTGAAAGGTTTCCAGAGTTAGTAGGACAGAAGCCAATTTTCCTAAGATGACCTACAAGACCCTGCATAGTCTGCTCAGAGCCACTGTTTCTAACCTTTGCTGATTCTTCTATACTCGGCCCCCATGCTGGTCCTCTTAGGTTGGTTCCTTCAGCTATGCTGCCTATGTACTCCCACTGTTGTTCCCTGCTGCATCAACTTACCTGGTAACATCTTGTTTCTCTTTCAGATCTTCACTTCCCCTGAGCTGACTTACCAGCCCTCACCCCCACCCCTGCCTCCACCCCCACCCACCCTGTTAAATTAGAGCTCTCTGTTCCATAATCTATTTCATTGTCCTTTTCTTCTGAGCTTACAATAGGCTACTTTTATGATTGTTTCTCAGATTTTCCAAGATTGTAGTTATTTGTTCACTTGTATAATTATTTCCCACTAGATGTTAAATGTCATGAAGGGAAGGATTGTGTTTGATTTTGTTCATTGCAATATCCTCAGTACCCATCCTAGTGTTGGCACAGAATAGAGACTCAGAACATACTAGTTACTTGAATGAAGTAGGTGTCCTTTATTCCCTATCTTTAGCATTGCCCCATCACTCCACTAAAAAGGCTTTTACCAACCATACACGGGCCAACCCCAATTTTCTCCTATTTTCTCTACTATTATTCTCCTCTCCAGGACAAAATCATTTCACCTCACCCTGGTTAGAATCGCTCACATACAGAAATCTACCAACAATAGATGCTGGAGAGGATGTGGGGAAAAAGGGACACTAACCCACTGTTGGTGGGAATGCAAACTGGTAAAGCCACTATGGAAGTCAGTCTGGAGATTCCTCAGAAACCTGAATATAACCCTACCATACAACCCAGCCATCCCACTCCTTGGAATTTACCCAAAGGAAATTAATTTGGCAAACAAAAAAGCTGTCTGCACCTTAATGTTTATTGCAGCTCAAATCACAATAGCTAAGACCTGGAACCAACTCAAATGCCCATCAACAGCAGACTGGATAAAGAAATTATGGGACATGTACTCTATAGAATAGTACACAGCAGTCAAAAACAATGAAATCCGGTCATTTGCAACAAGATGGAGGAATCTGGAAAACATTATGCTGAGTGAATTAAGTCAGTCCCAAAGGGACAAATATCATATGTTCTCCCTGATCGGCAACAACTAACTGAGCACCAAAGGGGAAACATATCTCAAATTTTCACCATATGCTCCTACATGGCCTCCCTGATTTCTGCCCACCCACCACAGCCTGTACCATCCTATTTAGTCTTGCTGCAACTTTTTGAAGAGTGATTGAAATCATTTTACTGCCTAAAATCTTCCAATGTTGTCTTGCAGTCATCAAAACCATAAGCAACTTAATGTGGCCTAAAAAGCTCCCTGTATCCTAGTCCCTGCCTTCTCCATCCTCATCCTCCCCCGTTTCACTTCACTCATACTATTTCAGACATACCAGTGAGCTTGCTTTCTGTGCTTTGTACTCGTCAGGCTGGATCCCTGCCAAGATCTGGCATTTAGCATGCCCTCCATATACAATATTCTCCCGGAGATCTTAATTATTTTGTGCTTAGTAGTGGCGTCTCAAATAAGCTCTCCTTACTACCTGAATCATTACATTTTCCCCTACCTTGAAGGTTCTATCAGGACTTTGCCTCCACTGAGCTGCCCATTTATATTTGAATGCCTGAGACTTCTATGTAATTCAGGATGACACCTGCTAGAGAAGACAGACACTGGGGGATAGTAGATACAGATACATAGATATAGAAATATGGTCTAAGCCGCATCCTCACCAGCTATCAGATCCTAAGGACACACAATTCAGCTGGGCCTAAACAAGTTGCTTGAGCTAATTTTTATCAGCTCCTGCACTACTGAACATACTAGGTATAAAAGTTGTCAGGACAAGAATTACTGAGAAGTGGTAAGCTTAACTCAGAAAATTAATTTGACTAACATCCAGACGTACTATGTCAATACCCGGCTATGACTCAGAATCCCCACCTTTTAGCCTTTTAGGAAGTTTGGAGTTGACATAAAAGCACTAAGATTCTTTGCAATAAGCCCAAATATAGCACCTTAAGGAAACAGAGGAATTGTGACCACAACGAACAGAAAATACTACCAGTACTGGCAGTTTTGCATTCTTGAGTGACATAAGGGATAAAAGAAAGTTTACAATTCCATATGGTTTTAAAATATCATTAGGAGCCCATGTTGTGCTACAGTGGGTTGGGCCACTGCCTGCGATGCTGGCATCCCATATGAGCAGTGGTTTGGGTTCCGGCTGCTCCACTTCAAATCCAGCTCCCTACTAATGTACCTGGGAAAACAGCAAAAGATCGCTAAAGTTCTTGGACCCCTGCCATCCACATGGGCAACCTGGATGGAGTTTCAGGCTCCTGGCTTCAGACTGACCCAGCCCTGGTCCATCTCTGTCCACTGCAGTAGATGGAAAATGTCTACCTCTGTCTCTCTCTAACTTCTGCCTTTCAGGTAAATAAGTCTTTGTGGGTAAAAAAGGAATCATTAAATCTCTATAGTTGACTGTAAAGAACTTAAGTTTTTTTTAATGGAATATAAAACATCAAATCACACATTGTAAAGATAATTATAATCTTATCAACTTGTGTGTGAATACTTTAAAAAAAAAAAAGAGTTATTTGTTTGAAAAGTAGAGTGACAGAGAGAAAGAGAAACAAAGAGGCAAAGATCTTCCATCCATTGGATCACTTCCCAAACAACCACAATGGCTGTGGCATTGCCAGGAGCACAAAACACCATTCAAATTCCTCATGTGTGCACCAAGGGCCCAAAGCACGTGAGCCATCTTCTACTGCCTTCTCAGGCATATCAGCAGGGAGCCGGATTGGAAGTGGAGCAGCCGAGACGTCAACTGGTGCTCTGATATGAAAGGCTGCTGCACAACACTGGTCCCATGTGTGTGAATACTTACATAAGAACTAGATTTCAGTATAAAACGTATTCCCAACTATCATAATACTATCTTGACAAAATAAGCGCTTTTCTTTCATTACAAAAGCAGTACAACCTTCAGAAGAGTGAAGTGGCAGCTTTTACATCAAATTACTGCTAGGAAGTTTGCTATCAATATTAACTTATATTGGATGTTTTTCATGTTTTGATTTATTTTTGAAAAGGTATGGATAGGTCGAAGGCATTGGTCCTATAATCATCATGTAAGTAAACAATGCTTTGATTCAGTTCATCTCTTCACTTTTCATCTCAGTCTCATTTTCTCCCTTCAAATCCCTGCCTCCAGCTTTCCTGAATTCTAACAAAATGCAATCATTTCTATTTACATTTCTGCATATCCAAATGCCTGATTTTCCACACCAACATTTAGCACTTCTCACAGTACAAGAAACTATTCAGGCTTTTGTATAACTGATAGGGAATGCTGCCTTCCTTCTCTGCATCTCCAACATTCTTGACTTTGGAGGACAGATCACGTCATTATCCTTTAAGCCTTTTGAAAACCCTCAGAGTTTATGAGTCAAAGACAGCTGGTGACCCAGCAGTAGCTGCCTGGACTGAGGCATCCTTCCCCTGAATCCCAGACAAAGGATGGGAAAACCCAAGCTGAAATTCCACAAATGCTTGGATTTTGTTTGATGTCTCACTGAGCTCTTCAATGACATCATTCTCCAAATGGATTTTCAATGTCTGTTTTTCCTTTCAGAGAATTCGAATGTGAACACAGGTCGTATAGCAAAATGATGAAAAGAGCTATCAAGGCAACACACAAAATGACAGAAATCTCCAAAAGCAACAGTTCGCTGCAGACCTATTCATTTCACAACAAAATAAAACTGTTTATAGAGTAAATGAGCAAGCATTCCCATTCCACATAATTAAGCTATAACTCAAATTTAACTATTTTATCTATAAAAGCAATTAGCCTCAGCAGAATTTGGAAGCTGTTTGCTCTGACAGATGATGAAATGTGTCAAAAGGAAGCATACAATTCAGTGTTTCAGAGTCACCATCTGAAGGATAAATATGTTTTGAAACTCCAACCAAAATAAATAGAGCACTCACAAAGGCAAAAAAAAAAAAAAAAAGCAAAGATTAATCACAGTTTCTCATGAACCCTGTCCTGAGACTAGTGGAGCAAGTCCTAACTATGTAAAATTCACTCAATATTTTACTTTGTTAGGATTTTCAAATGAACACTTCACATTTCTCCTTGAGACTGTGCTATTTAGTTTAAAGGACATCTTGAATCATTGAGGACAATAACAGGAAAATAGAGAAGATTCAGATTACACAAGGGAGAATAGGGCTCCTACCACTGTGAGGATATTTTGTTTCTGTCTAGACTGGTTTGCGAGAGGTCTCAGATCTGAAGTTAGAGAATCATTTATGACTCTTCCCTCTGTTTCATTCCACAATGTGCCACACAATCACTCTGACAGAATACAGTGAGGCAGGACTGTTTCTCAAGAACTAGGAGACAAAGAAAGAAAGGTTGCTTTTCAAATTTTTAGTTACTCTATTTACAGGAGCTGATACCAAATAAGATACACAAAATATTTAATAGCTAACACATAAGATCCTTAACCAATCATAAGGGACATGGGCTGGAACAGAGTCCTGGATGTCTTCCAGATTGGGGGCAGGTTTGGAGACCCCAGGAACCAGCTGCTCGAGCAGTTGTGGGGTTCCTGGCAACAGCTCTTTACTAATTGGTCTGGGAGTATTTCAATGTGTTACAACTGCAAACCTGCCGACTAGAAGCCCAGAACGCTTCTTCACTGTGATAACCCTCAACAGTCTCTGCTTTACGCAGATTTTAAATTCCCAAATTCAAGATGAATGTTACTACTGGCATGGTAGTTGTAGTGACAGAATCAAGAAGTGACCATAATTGTAGCTGGGTGTGCACAAAACTGGAAGAGAGATTGTCTCCATGGTCAGAGGTCCGGTCTGGGAAGAGCCAAGTAGCTAAACAGGTGCAGTGAACACACCTAAGGAACCCCACACACAGCAGCACAACAGAAAAGGCCCACAGGGTCACTGTTCCGGCACAATGTCCCATCAGTCTTCCTCTTCTAGTAGCTGTTAGAGATGCATTCAGGGGGAGACAAGCCTCTAAACCCTTTTCTGTATTCATTCACATCCTAAAGACAGGCTCCCTCCGCATGGCCTGGAATGGGCTGGTGGCCTGCAAGCAGCTTTCTCCTCCACCCTACCTGCAGGTCACTAAGGAAGGCTTTGTAACCATGGAAAATCACCCCAAGGCTCCTACCTGGAGCATTTTATGAACTCTTGGTGTGACTTGGGAGAAAAATGGCTCCACCCTTTTCAGTGTATTTGTACAAGGATGAGAACAGCATCCTGCCCTAGTGATTGGGGGGAAGTCAGTGATCCACAGACCTGAGGGTTAAGGAGTTTTTGGTTAGTAGAGAGGTGTGTTGTCACCAGGCACCATGTATCAAACTTGGCTACCTGAATGAAGTATACTTTCAGGAGGTCCCCTTCTTTTGTCCTTAAATAAACAGCACTGCTAGGTAACTTTCTCTTCAAAGTGTTTGCTTCCCATGTGACCGACATCAAGAGGGCGGGATTCTGAACTCAAGGCGTGTGCATCACAGTCACCTTTTTGGATGAGATATGCACACACAATAATGTACTGGTTGGCCTTCGAGTCTATATATCAGTATCGGTCGCTACTAAGTATATTATATCAAAAGAGTGCTGAAAATATGCTGAGTATAAATATAAGATCTAGTTTTTCTTCCTAGGATGAAGCCCAGATCTGAAGAATAGAAAATTCCAACAATGTGGCACTTCCCCAGCAACCATACTCATAGATAATGACCTGCCTTCCACAATACTGCCCTCAACCTCCTACACCCACAGGCTGTATCAGGATCTCTGCAGATCCCCACTACTAAAAAGAAAAGCCAGGACCTTTGTCATCAGAACATCCGGGAGAGCTGTTACTTATTCAGTGGACATATGTCCAATTGAACCAGTGATGTGAGCACAGATTTTGGGAACATGGTTACTGTGGAAACCCTGCTGGTGAACTTATTTGCATATAAGCAGGACCACAGGGTTTGAGGCTGCATTTCTACATGTTTATTTTTCTATTTTGTGCAGTGGAAAAAACAGGAATAGTTTTTAAAAGAAATACCACTTGATTTTCCTGAACACAGCATGACTAAATATTTCATAACTATAAAACTAAACTTTGACACCCCAATGGTAACTAATATCATAAAAAATAAGATCAATTATTAACATGGTGCTGATTACATGCTAGAAAATGTGTTAAGGATACCACAATTAGAACAATAACTCTCTGGGGACTTCTGAACTCCACCTTACTAGAATAAAACAAAAACTTTTAACAACATTGAATAATTTTGCCAAGATCACCCTGAAAGTAACCTTTGGAGGTAGAACTGGAATCCACATTTGCTTCAGGAAACATGTTCACAGTTTAAATTCCTACTAATCTGGCCGGTGCCACTGCTCACTTGGCTAATTCTCTGGCTGCAGTGCCGGCACCCTGGGTTCTAGTCCCAGTTGGGGTGCCGGAATCTGTCCCGGTTGCTCCTCTTCCAGTCCAGCTCTCTGCTGTGGTGCAGGAAGACAGTGGAGGATGGTCCAAGTGCTTGGGTCCTGCACCTGCATGGGAGACCAGGAGGAAGCGCCTAGCTTCTGGCTTCAGATCGGCGCAGTATGCTGGTGGTAGCGGCCATTTTGGGGGTGAACCAATGGAAGGAAGACCTCTTTCTCTCTCTCTCACTCACTATCTAACTCTGCCTGTCAAAAAAAAAAAAAAATTCCTACTAATCTTAGAGAAAATCAATTTTCCTTATTCTAAAAAGGAAAAAACAAAAAGAACATAATGGTGTAAGCAATTCTAGAACAACATCTCCAACGCAGAGAATTTCACTGGATCGCCATCACAGTGTACTGACTGCTACCATTAGAAACTGATTACTGGGACTGGTGTTGTAGCACAGCTCTACCTACAATATCAGCATCGCCTGTGGGCAACGGTGTCAGTCCCAGCTGCTCCACCTCCCATCCGGCTCCCTTCTAATGCTCCTGGGAAAGCAGTGGAATATGTTCCCAAGTTTTTGGGTCCTGCTATCCATCTGGGAGACCCAGAGGAAGCTCCTGGATCCTGCCTTTGGCTTGGTCAACCCTGGTTGCTGTAGTCATTTGGGAAGCAAACCAGTAGATAGAAGACCTTTCTGTCTTCTCTCTGTAACACTTTCTTCCAAATAAACCCTAAAAAAAAAACTTGCTTCTTGAAAAATTCTTCATTCCTACCACAATTTTGCTCAAAATCTGGGATAGTTTCACCTTCTTATGATCTGTTCAAACTCTTTTTTTGTTTCTTTTTTTTTTTAGGATTTATGTATTTGAGAAGCAGAGTTAGGAGAGAGAGGTCTTCCATCTTCTGGTTCACTCACCAAATGGCCACAATGGAGGAGCTGGGCCAATTTGGAGCCAGGAGCTTCTTCAGGGTCTCCCATGTTGGGGCAGGGGACCAAGCACTTGAGCCATCTTTCACTGCTTTCCCAGGCCATTAGCAGAGAGCTGGAATGGAAAAGGAGCAACTGAGACATGAACCAGGGCCCATATAGAATGCTGGCGCCGCAGATGGAGGCTTAACCTACTATGCCATAGCAGCAGCCTATGCACAAACTCTTTGCTGGGTTATTTAAGACCCTCCTGGCTCTGGCATTGTCATTAAACATCCCCTTTCCCTTTCCCTGTATATGAAAGCCATTTGAGGGCCTTAGCTGTCTTTCAGTTACCTTTTCTCTTGTGTGCTTTATACTTATTATTCACTTATCCTGTGATGTTCTTTCTCTACCATTCTACTTCTAAAACTCACATCTCTCTAAGAACCCTCCCCTTCATCCTCCAATGGAAATGCCATCCTTCACAAAGCACACTTTTGTCTCCCAACTGCAGCCTCCATCATTCCACCCTTCATTCTTTGTTATTATGAGGCTAGACAAGGAGTCCTCACAAATTTCATGGAAAACCTACAGTATCTTTCAAATCCATTTTCCGTGAACATTTTGAAGTGCCCTTTGTGTCTATCTTATACCCAATGAGCACACTCTGAATACTTTGCCCCCCATCCCCAATTACAGCAACCACAATGCTTTACACTTAGAAGGGACTCAACATGTATTCAAATTGAATTAACATGGCTTTTCATTACAGTACTGCTAGTTTTATACTGGTTTTTAAAATGCAAATATCAGTGACAACAGAATGCACTCAGTTTTGTAAAAATCATTAACAAATCAGTATTGCTAGCATGTAGTTTATGATTTACGAAGAACTTTCCTATACCTTAACATAGATCATTTAGAAGGAGCCCTCATTATTATCTCCATTTTTCAGATAAAGGATTAGGACAAAAATAGTTATTTAGCTCAAGCATCTGCATAATACTTACTACATGGCAGCCACAAAATGCTAAGCAGATACCTGAATTATTTTATTCCCTGTATGTGTTAGATGGAAGAGGCATTTCTTACAGGTGATACATATTAGGAGCTTGTAAACATCATAACATGAAAACTAATTATTTTCAAGCTTGTGTACTTGGTGGAGAAATTTACAGGCAATAGCTTCAAAATAAATTTCAAGAGTCAGTTTTTTCATTTTCCTTTATTTCTCACACTGGTTCTATGTAGATTAAGGACATTGCAAATAATTGGTATAATTTTTGTTTGAGACTAAATAATGGAATATTGCCTTATGTGGCTACTGGAGACTTCCCTTGGCACAAAAATACATGTAAAAAGTGAACCAGAGATCATAGCATCATAATGCAAAATGTATAACTTACCTAGCATCATTATGAACTGAATAATCTTTTCCTTAGAAATCAAACTTCCATGTAATTCCTTTTCCTATTTTAAATGATTTGGCTGAAATGTGCTTGCACTGCTATGCCCATTGACTTTTATAAACATTTATAGGACATATGTAGCCTCTTATGATTGACCAAGTTCATCACTATTCCTCTCAGTTACTGCTTTGAGCTGCAGCATGGTCATGCTCTGTGTAGTTAACTGAGATGTGCAGGCCAGATGGCCTTAAACAGTCACTCTCCCTTACTGATGGTTTTCCTGTTCCCTCATTTATTTCCATGCTGCCATACTGTTAGCTCTGACTTCTTTTGACCTTCAGTATCCCTTCACTAGCAGGATCCTACAAGCTATATCCTGAATCAGTTCAATAAATAATCAAGTGACACTTGATTATTTTGACACTAGGTTTGACACTGGGAAATAGGCCTAACAAATCAGTAAGGCATGTCTTTATGAGTTTATAGTCCAGAAATGGGCACAAGTGAAATTAGATGATTTTAAAAAATGACATGAAAGTGTTTTGCTAAAAATACTGCAAACCACGTAAACCCTGATAGCATGGGGGAGGGGGTGTGTCAGAGAGACACCCTGGGAAAATTAGCGGCTACTCAAGCCTTGATGTGTGCACAGGATCTAGCTAGCTGTAAAGTAGAGAGTTGGGATAAAGAAAAGGATGGCAAATGTCCACAAGTGCCGAATAGCACAGTATGCACTGAGAATGATGAGCTTTTCCATGTAACTAGAGCCTTCGGGTAGCCAGCCAGTGGAAGGTCTTGCAGCTTGAAAGTTACAGAGTTAGCAGTCAGCACTGTGGTACATTAGGTTAAGCTGCTGGTTAGCACACTAGCATCCCATAAAGGAGGGCTGGTTTGAGTTCTGACTGCTACACTTCCAGTCCAGCTCTGTGCTAACATGCCTAAAAATGCAGTAGATGATGGCTGAAGTGCTTGGGCCCCTGCCACCCACATGGCGATTCTATGCTCCTGGCTTCAGCCTGGCTCAGACTCTAGCCATTACAGCCATTTATGGAGTAAACCAGCAGATGTGAGATCTCTTTTAAAAAAAAAAAAAGAGGGGCCAGCATTGTGGCACAGTGGGTTAAGTCACAGCTTATAATGTGGGCATCTCATATCAGAGCCCTGATTCCAGTTGTAGTTGTCCTGTTTCTGATCCTTCTCCCTGCTACCACGCAAAAGCACAAGCACAAGCAGCACAAGATAGCCCAAGTACTTGGGCCCCTGCCACCCAAGAGGGAGACCTGGATGGAATTCTGGTTCTTGGTTTTGGTCTGGCCCAGACCAGGCCATGGTGGTCATTTGGGAAGTGAACCAGCAGATGAGAGATCTGTTTTTCTGTTACTCTGCCTTTGAGTAAATAAATAAATAATTAAAAAAGAAAATGACAAAGCTCACCTTGGATAATATGCCTCCTTTGACTTTCTCTATGGGTGAGAGGAACCACTGATGGGATTTAAACAAGCAAGCAATGTGGAAAAAGGAAAAGAGGTCAGATGAACTTGGAGCCAAACATATAGAAATATCTCAGATATTTTTCTGAAGGAATGTATGAATTCCTCAAAATTGAATGGGCTTCACAAAGTGAATGGTAACAAGGGTAGAGACTTAAATCTAAATAATTTTTTGCAGGAGAGATACCTGAGGATACCTGCTGCTCACTGTCTAGTAGGTGATCAGATACTTTTTTTTTCTAATCACCTTATTGAATGGAAAACCACAACTAGAAAATTTATACAGCTACTAAGTTTGGCTGTTAATATCACCAGGGAGAGTTTGGGAGCTCTGATAGTATGCCTCATCCTAAATATATTAAATTAAAATCTCAGGGGTCAGCGCTGTGGCACAGAGGGTAAAGCCACTGCCTGTAATGCTGGAATCCCATATGGGCACTGGTTCAAGACCTGGCTGCTTCACTTTCAATCCAGCTCCCTGCTGATGCACCTGGGAAAGCAGCAGAGGAGGGCCCAGGTGCCTGGCCCCTGCACCCATCTGGGAGATCCAGAGGAAGCTCCTGGCTCCTGGCTTTGGTCTGGTCCAGCCCCAGCCATTAAAGCCATTTGGGGAGTGAACCAGCAGATGGAAGATTGATCGATCTCTCAGTCTCTCCTTCTCTCTGTAACTCTGCCTTTTAAATAATTCAAATAGATCTTTTTAAAAAAAATTGAAACCCCAGGACATGAATGTGTATTCATTAAAGTTCTCCAAGTGATTTCAGGGCCCAGTCTGGACTAGGAATCTCTACACTGAAGCACCATGCTCAGATGTGTGTTTACAAAAGAGCTTTTCTTTCCACCACTAAAGTATATGGACTGTGAGCTTCTTGGATTTTACCTCACATTGCCCATTTATTTTGACACGGGCACCTCTTAAAGTACAGCTTAACTGTGAATTCCTCTTAGAAGACTTCACCAAGAGGTTTTCGGCAGAAGCTAGTCCATTCCTCTCTCAAAGTGTCTTTATGTTTACCATGAGCTTGGTGGAAAGGAGACTTTTGAGTCCAAGGAGAAGTCAAACAAGATGAAACCAGAGTATATTGGGAGCAAATTCTTCACCAAATTTGAGATGGGGAAGAGAAGTAGTGTGTTGATGGCAAGCAACACAAAGATTTTGGAATAATGATGCCCCAAGCTTTCAGATTTCCCAGGGAAGGCAGACACTTCCCTGCTTGCATATTAGGGCTCTAGCACACAACTAGAAACACCTCCTAGGCTTACAGCTCAACCCTTTCTTGACAGGCTCTTGGAGTATCCTATTCTTAATGGCATTAAGAATTCAGAGGATTTGTGGGTTCAAATCATTGCTCCTGCCAAAAGCAGGCTCTTTTGTATAAAACTATATTTGAACCCAGAATTTCACTGTATCAAGAGCCTCAAGACAATATAATAAAGTATGGACATTTTTTTCAATGCTTCATTCACAGTCCCACAGTTTGCATATTTTTATGTAATCCTTAGCAAGCACAGGGAAGTCATCTGCACTGATATTACAGAATCATGGACACTACATAGGTCAGAGATGGTCAAGAAAATAGTTGCATTGTTCATTTATCGAAATCAGTTCTAATCAGGCACTTGACCTTGACTGATTGAAAAACACTTTAGGACAAAAGTAAGTTTCAGAACAGTATACCTGGGACACACACACACACACACACAGGCACAAGGTTATAAACAGCCCAAACTGGGAACCTTAAGCATAAATAAGATATATAGAACAATATGATAAAACTTCTTCCTTCTCTCATAGAAATCACACTTCAATGGAGGTGACAGCAAAAGAATATTTTCCAGAAATGATGGATCTCCAGAGAAGGAAGATCAAGGAATAAAGCCTAACAGAAGAGTAATTGACCAACTTAATGCACAGAGTACCCAAGAGAGAGACACACACAAATCTTGTTGGAAATTAAAGGCACTCAAACTTGTACGGTTCTGTTCTCACAACACGTGCAGTGAACATAATGGCATGTGCAGACAGGAGCTGTGTGCATCTGAAGAGCAGAGAATGGAAAGAACACAGGACTCTAAGTACAATAATGGAAAACAGAACCTAGGTCAGCTTGCCGTGGGTGTGCTATGGATAACTTCCCTTTACCATGACAGAAATTCTAACTCTTGCAAAGAACTGTAAACCATTTGTTATCTTTAGTCATGAAATGTAAAGATTTCAGCCTATGCCTGAAAAAAAATTCCAATTTGGTCAACACATTATTTATTTTTCTGTTTTATATAAGGAGTTTAATAAGCTAGTTTAAGGGCCAAATTTCTACAGTAGCAGGTTTTCATGATAGAGTCTCATCGCAAAGATAGAACCACTCTTCTCATCCCATTCTTACAGTTATTTCTATCCATTTGATCAATATGAATGAGCAAATACATGCAATTCTTTGGACTGTTTAAGAAAGTTGTCCTCATTCTGGGTTGTGTATTGGCAATAAAATATGGTGTTTATAAAAACCCCAGCATCATGTTGAGAGATAGAAGCAGCATCTCCTATTCATATAATCACTTACTAGAATGCAAAGCTTTCGCAATACAAGATCTGTGTCAACTCATTAAAAAAAAGAAAACACTCAAATCTTCCTTCCTCCAACACATACTATGTCCCTCAGATGGAGTACTTCAAAATCATTTCACTGGGTGTTCGTGGTTATAGTCACCACCATCCAGCAGGCATGCACTCAGATTAGGTGACTGGGACATCTGAGCCCTATCTAATGACACAGAGGTACAAACCAGCCAACTGGAAGAACAGATCACATAACGTGCTTTCTTCCTCAAGTGCAGTTCCCATGGACTAAGTTACAGGTTTCACTCTTATTCATATGACCTCACCTGGCAAACACAACTACAAAGCAATTTTTAAACTGAGACATAGTTCATAAACCACTGAAGTCATCCTTATAAGTGGATGATTTAGTGGTTTTTAGTACATTCACAGGTATGCAAACATCACTACCATCTAACTTGGGAATATTTTCTATCACCCCTAAAGGAGTTCCGCAACCACTCCCAATTCTGCCTTTCCCCAGCTTTTGTCAAGCAATAAGGTCATTCTGTCTATATGGATTTGCCCATTTTGGACACCTTACATAAATGGAGTCATATAATACATGGCCTTTGTGTTCGGAATCTTTCACTTAGTGTAACATTTTTAGATTCATCACGTTGTAGTCTGAATTGGAATTTCATTCCATTTTATAGCAGATAGATGATTATAGGAAGTGAAATTCTATTTATTACTCAGTACTTCAGTTTATTTAATCCACCATGTGTTCCAATGATCCAATCTGACCACTACTTTATACTCCCTTTTCCTTTGCAACATTGTCCCTCACCCATTCCAGGTAATATTTTTTTTTTTTTGACAGGCAGAGTGGACAGTGAGAGAGAGAGAGAGAAAGGTCTTCCTTTTTGCCGTTGGTTCACCCTCCAATGGCCGCCGCGGTAGGCGCGCTGTGGCGGGCACACCGCGCTGATCCGATGGCAGGAGCCAGGTGCTTCTCCTGGTCTCCCATGGAGTGCAGGGCCCAAGCACTTGGGCCATCCTCCACTGCACTCCCTGGCCACAGCAGAGAGCTGGCCTGGAAGAGGGGCAACTGGGACAGGATCGGTGCCCCGACCAGGACTAGAACCCGGTGTGCCGGCGCCACAAGGCAGAGGATTAGCCTATTGAGCCGCGGCGCCAGCCCCAGGTAATAATTTTTTAAGAATCAACACTGTATTTCCTCACAGCCTAAAAAGAAATCAAAAGGTTTATAATGAAAAACATTACCCATTACCACTCAAAAGTCCTATACAATTACAGTAATAATTATTACTTCTCTCTGCTGTTTATACTGTAAAATTATCCCATATTCCTGAATAACATGCATTTTTGATTTCTTGATTTTTACTTTCACCGTACCATTATTTATTTATGGATTTTTTTTTAAGTTTGACAGGTAGAGTTATAGACAGTGAAAGAGAGACAGAGAGAAAGGTCTTCTTTCTGTTGGTTCACTCCCCAAATGGCCGCTACAGCCAGCGCTGCACCCATCCGAAGCCAGGAGCCGGGTACTTCCTCCTGATCTCCCATGCAGGTGCAGGTACCCAAGCACTTGGGCCATCCTCTGCTGCCCTCCCAGGCCACATCAGACAGCTGGACTGGAAGAGGAGCAACCAGGACTAGTACCTGGTGCCGCAACCGGGACTAGAACCCGGGGTGCTGCCACCGCAGGCGGAGGATTAGCCAAATGAGCCACAGTGCCGGCCTATTTATGGACTTTGTATTAAGCCACATTCCATGCAATCACACCTCCCCTACTCTGCTTCCATCTCCCACCAACACTGTGAATCAATATTCTGTCTGTATAACTTTATGACCAGATAAATATTATTATAGTTGAGTTCTATCATACACTATAGTGCAACTTTGTTTTCCCTAAAATTAATACTTATCTATGTTGCTCTCATAAATGCATCCACAAATTCTCTGCCCGAAGAGGAACTCTCTAGTCCATATATATAAAGTAGTCCCTTAATTTCCTGGAGCCTTCCATTCTCCTTCTCTAACCAAGACAGTTTCTCTCTTCCATCATACAATATCAGACTAGAGTCTCCTTATAACATTATCCTGGAATTTCAGCTCTGTAAGTACAGTCTCTGTGTAAAATTTCTCTGTATTGAACTTGGGATGGATGATTGATAAACTTATCAAACCTGTTTTTAATTGTAGAATTATGGATTGAACAGCACTATCTTTCAGAATTTTGAAATCTCTGCTTCATTGCTTCTTAGGCTCTAATGTTTTTATTCTGAACATTTTTTGGATCTTGTTATTTTGATGTGAATTTTATTTATGTATTTTTAATTTATTTAAAAGGCACAGCAAAACAGATATATAAATGCAGAGATAGATACAAACTGCAAAAGATCTACCACCTGCTGGTCTTCTCCCCAAAATGCCTGCAACAGATAGGGCTGGGCCAGGCCAATGCCAGAAGTCAGGGTCTCCAACCAGATCTCCCACGTGTGTGGCAGGAGACCAATTACTTAAGTCATCATCTGCCACCTCCCAGGGTGCACATTAACAGGAAGCTGGAATGATCACATGTGGAGCCAGAATGGAGATTGGGGAGGGGAGAGAAGGAGACAGTGTCGGGGAGAGGGAGAGAGAGAACAGCTTACGTAGCTAACTCTCCAGAAAGAACTGCCTTTGATGAGTTGCTGCCCATGACCTAATGGCCTCCCACAAGGTCTGTGTCCTAAGTTCCATAATTGGATCAAGCCTTAATACACCTAGCACCACCAACCCACTGTTTTGAGACTTAAATGTCTCAATCAGTATTAGCCAAATCCTATTCAAGGAATGGCGACATCTCATTTTCAGCCTCAGTCATTCTCCATGTACAAAATCCTCCTTCCTTCCAGTTCTTTTCCTTTACTGAGCGATGTGACAGATGAATTCCCACCTGAGGTTTTCACTTCTTCCTTACCACTCATTCATCTGTGTTTCAAGTCTTACTTGGTATAATCTTCTTTTTCATCCTTTTAGTCTTTCCTCCCCCTCTATATTCAGCTTTTCTGTGGGGTTAGCAGGGCTTCAGGAAGCAGTACCAAGAAGCATTCAAATGCAGTCCACTGCATTTAAGTGAGCATCTTTTTTTTTTTTTTTTTTTTTGATAGGCAGAGTGGATAGTGAGAGAGAGAGACAGACAGAAAGGTCTTCCTTTGCCGTTGGTTCACCCTCCAATGGCCGCTGCTGCTGGCGCATCGCGCTGATCCGAAGCCAGGAGCCAGGTGCTTCTCCTGGTCTCCTATGCGGGTGCAGGGCCCAAGCACTTGGGCCATCCTCCACTGCCTTCCCAGGCCACAGCAGAGAGCTGGCCTGGAAGAGGGGCAACTGGGATAGAATCTGGCGCCCCAACCAGGACTAGAACCCAGTGTGCCGGCGCTGCAAGGCAGAGGATTAGCCTGTTAAGCCACGGCGCCAGCCTTAAGTGAGCATCTTCCAATCTTGTTGGTATCTTTTTAAGTAGAGGTACTGAGCCCTCACTCTAATCCCTGTGAATACTGAATTATTAACTCTATGGGTGATATGAGCTAGACTCTAGGATTTCTGAATCCTGTGCGAAATGATCCCAGAATAAAACCGATTGGAGACATGTCATTGTAATGGGAACATTTTTAAAGGATTATCTATAAGTTCCTACAACTGGCACCCCTGCCTTCGTTAGGCAGCAAGAATCCCTGTGAATCAGAATCAGTCACTGCTTTTGCAGTTCTGCTGTGACTCTCTGCTTGAAATCCATCTGAAACTTCACCAACTAGAGCATAAAGTCCACAACAATACATCATCGACACCTACCATATAATTCTCAAGCCTCCAGTGCCTTAACTCCCTGCCATAAAGCTCTACTCTAATAACACTGAGTTATTTGCTCCTCCCTGCACCCCTTGGAGTCTGGCCAGTTGGAAAAATGATCTCAACAAATAGCGTGGGTTGGAGGACAGTAGACTATTAAATTGAGAAGTGCTTGTACCACTCACAAGTTTACTGACCATTCAGGCAACACATACGACATTTTTAAAACTCATTTTGGAGTTTTTTTTTTTTTTTTAACCACAACTAGTCAAAATTTTAGAGGTATCATTCATATTATTTAACCCCATAATAAGATGACAGAGCAAATGTTTTTATTAGCCTGATTTCACAGAAGGGGAAAGAAAAATAAACTCAAGCTAGAGCAAAGATTAGTCAACTAATACACCATACATTAAAATAAATTTCAGGTTGTAAATACAGCCTATAAACAATATTTTTTAAAGGCTTCCAACTTTCTTTCCATCTCCATTGTTTGTGTTTGTGGGGACTCTGTGAACTCCAGGGCCTCTGAAATGTAAGTAAGTTGTGCTTCAGCCTGCAGCTATTCAGCTCCGAGTTCATCTTGCTTGAGGGCTAGACAGCTCTCCAAACCCAAAGGCTGCCAGGTCTTGGCAAGTAGACCTCCGATCCCAACGACCTCAAGCTATCTGAAGAAACTAAGTCCTTTTTGGTAAATTGCATGGCTGAGTTATTAGCTAAGACAGCTCTTCTTATTCTTCAGTCCAAATAAATACTCCGTGGGGTCTGCATTTGCCTTTGTAGGTGAGAATATCTATATCTGATAGGCACAGAAAATACAATGTATGGACCAAGGAAACCACAGGTTCCCCTCAGCTTAACTAGCTTTTGAACATATTTCTTCCTGGCTAGAGGCCCCAGTCTCACCTTTCTTGGAGCATTTACCTTAACAAATTTTAAGCAGTACTCTATTAGCTTCTGGCTAGTTCAGGAATGTCTCGGGACATAGCTGCAATTCCTAGGAAATGTAATCATCAAGAAAGATAAGGAGACAGGAACCTCCTCTGGGTCTACCACAGGGGTGGCAGGAGCTAAAGCATTTGGGACATTTTCTGCTGTCTTCCTAGAACACTAGTAGAGAGCTGTATTGGAAGCTGAACAGCCAGGACTGGAACCAGCACCCTCTTCCCATTTGGGATGACGGTGTCACAAGTGACAGTTGAATCTGCGGCACCTCACTGCCCATTCCCGTGCCACTTTCCCTTGACCAGCATCTCAGGAGGGGGTGCATCTCAGGCAAGGGCCGTCAGCTCACATATGTATCTCCACTCTGCAGCTCTGACCTCCAGCTGCATGTTGAGGTCCCTTATGAGCAGCACCACTTGGAAGAGTAGCAGGCATTTCACAATGACCAGAGTAACTTGCTGCTTACATTCCACCGAATTCCTGCTCCATCCTTCCCTCCTGATAAATGGTGCCTATCACCGACCCCAGTGCCCAAGCCCTGGCATTATTTCTGACTCCTCTTTCATGGCACTCCATCAGTAAGACCTGTCAGCACCAGTTTTAAAATACTTCTGTAGGGGTGGCTGTTTCACATAGCAATTAAGTCACTGTTTGCATCACCTGCATCTGATATCGATTTATTTAACACAGATGCTAAAAGAGATATCTTCTTATTTCACAGCTGGTTGTTTCTTTAGATTCTTGGCTCCTCCACATTCAATTCAGCTTTCTAATGGATGTCCTAGGAGGCAGCAGGTGATGGCTCAGGTTCTTGAGTTTCTGCCACCCATCTGGGAGATGGAGCTCTAGGCTCCTGGCTTGGGCTTGCCATGGTTGTTGTAGGCACTTGAAAAGTGAATCAATGGATGGGCGATCTCTGTCTCTATACCTCTCAAATAAAATTAAAGTAAGTAATTTTCTAATCCACTCCTCATCATAATGTTCCTCTTCAAGCCAGGACCATGCCCAGATCTGCACCTACACTATTTTCACCTTCTCCAGGCCTACTTTTCAGTAGTCTCAAATACATTAAAAACTCCTATAATGCGATCAGAGAGAAAATAGAGAACACAAACCAAGGCGCTCCATTTCCCTGTTCAAATCTTGCCATTGCTTCTCGCATTACAGTGAGTGAAAACCAAGCACCTAGCATGCACCTACCACGCTCTCTCTATATTTTTATCTCTTACACTGAAGCCTCCTTGTGCCCACCTCTCCTGTCACTATTTCCTTCTTTTGATCCCCAAACTCCTCCTTTCTTAGGGCATTTGCCTTTCCCTTTGCCTGGAATGTTCTCTCCTCCCCTTTTTTCACCTGACAAATATTCAACTCTGATCAAACGTCACCCTTCTAGGGAGGGCTGATCACCCTCAGCGTCCTTCTCCTCCTCCTCATGCCTTCGTTCTCTGTGTTATTCTGTCGCACTGGTGTGTGCTTTCTATTCTCACTCTATAGCATTTCAATTTTCCAACTTTTCCCACCAGAATGTACACTCCATAAAAGTAGGGGCTTTCCTCTTTTCACTGTTTTATCCTGTTAGCCTGTAAGGGCATCTGGTTCATCAGACGAGATTTAGGAAATATTTGTGGCGTCTTCCTCTCTTGGAGGCGCCCTCCTGACTGCTGCAGCAAGAGATTTCTGAGTTAAATAAATCTTGCTTCGCTCAAAGAAAAAGATATTTGTTACATGACTGCACAATTTTCAATCGCCACAGATGCTAAAAGAGATATCTTTTCTTTCATAGCAGGCTGGTTCTCCAATAACCATATTTTGTCAACTGTTCCTTCACTTTTCTCAATGAAAGGCTTATAGTCATCCTTGAGATGGCTCTTCTTGAACACAGGCCTCAGATTCTCCAATCTTGTGTTTTCTTCTTTCCTCCTCACTGCTGCCACCCAGCTTAGTTGTCATCTCAGAGTATTCTACCTGGATTCCCCACTCCCATGGAAGACAGCGAGTAAGTAATGGCAAAGTTATAGAGAATTAGCTATACAACAAAGACTCTAAGTCTAGGAAAGAGGATAAATTCCCAAGACAGAATGTACACAATTCAGAAGAGGGACGTTTATAATATACCCAAATGGAGGATTAATTTTAGAAAAGAAAGAAATGAGAAACATCAAGAGCATAATTAAAAAAACACCATGACCTTCACATTACTGCCAGGGCCAGGTTCCCAATACATGGGTTAACCAGTCTCCTCCATACTTAAAACTCTTCAAGTGATCTCCGCTTAAACATTAAGGTATAAATTCCTTTGATTCAAAGCCTAAAATCACATTTCTCACTGCCTGTCTGTATATATCACATGCTTAAAGCAAATCAAAGTCCCCACTTGTGGTGCTGGCACTGTGGTGCAATGGGTTAAGTCTCCAACTGAGGCACGGCCATCCCCTATAGGCACCAGTTTGATCCCAGCTGCTCCACTTCCAATCCAGCTCCCTGCTAATGGCCTAGGAAAGCAGTAGCAGATGGCCCAAATGCTTGGGCCACTGCACCCACATGGGAGACCCAGAAGAAACTCCTACTCCTGGCTTCAGATTGGCCCACCTCCAACCATTGTGGCCATTCAGGGAGTGAACTAGCAGATAAAAGACCTCTCGCTCTGTATCTCCCTCTGCCTCTCAAATAGTAAAATAAATATTTAAAAAAATCCTCTCAAACACAAGTGTATGCCTTCAACTTGCTTATATTATCTCCTTGGTTTAAGAATGCCCTCTAATACACATGGAAAGAGTTCCACATACTCAATACACAGCACCACCACCACCTCTTCCTTCAAGACTACCTAATTCCCTCAGTCCCAGTATATTCCCAACTACTACTCAACCTTTTTCTCAAACCACCAGTTAGCACTTACTGCACCTTCCTTCACATCACAAGTAGCTGTGAGCATGCCTGACATTAGTATTCTATTAGGAACTGGGGATCTTTAATGGCAAGGAATATACCCCATTCATACCTCTAAAACTGAATGTGACCTTGGAGAACTTAATTTTTCCAAACCCCATTTTCTTTATTTTAAAAATGGAGGTATTAATACTAGTAAAAAAAAACCACAAGGTATCCACAAGTTATACCACGAGTACAAACACATCTTACAGATGGTATCCTGTGATAAGTAAGTGATTTCATTTATATAAAGCATTTAGGATAGTATCTGATCCATAGTATATACCCTATAATGGTTATTGATTAATAGTGTTATTATTATTATGAATTATATCTTGCCATCTCACTTTGTAGGATTTGGTCATTGGCATTGCTTTCACAAAGGCAAGAAGATGCCTGAAAAACAACACTTCAAGGGAAAAATACAGGCTAAGCACACCCCAGTGCCACATAAAATGTGAGAAGGCTGATTGACAGTAAAATGATGTTGAACCAGGCAAGTGTGTGGAATTTTATGAAATGGAGATAATGTTCAAATTCTATGCTATAAACAGCATTGACAGGAAGGAGTACGATTAAAAACTACAAGGAGCTTGTGTTTGCTCTTTTAGGAAACCTGTTTCTAGAAAAAGCAAAGCAACACTTGACATGGATGAGCTTAGTGATGCAAATCCTCTGTTGGTGGTGGGGGAGATAACTGAAGCTTGGGGCTCTGCCTACGAGTGGGTAAGATGCGGGAAGAGAGGAAATATTTTCATCACTGTAGGAGACAGAAAAAACTTCTTGTGGAATTATACAGGTCTGCTTTCCCATTCATTTTTCTGACCACACATTTTTCAGAAGTAAGATAGAGGGAACAATAAAAGCACATTTAAGTTTCTGGCAAACCCTTACAGGCTCATCAACACCAGCTGATCTATCTAGCTCAGAACTGAGCAACTTGAAAAAATGAATTCTAAAAATACGGTCTGGATGTCTCTAAATGCAGAAACTTAAAAAGCAAAGTGCTTTGTAAAATTTTACTTTAGGCCATTTGGCATACCTAAGCAGATATAGGTCTATCCACCAATGTTTAATGACCACAAATCCATCGTGTCACAGTTTTCTCTGGGCAGGCAGCATTCTAAAATTAAGTGCTGGCCCCTACTTGCTACACAAGATCAAGCGGAGAGAACTGCCCAACATTGACACAACAGATTTTCATGCTTGAACCAAGGATGAGAAATGTACAACACGTGAGTTATTAAATTCCTCTGAGAGAAGGAACAGAGGAATGAAGGCTGGGAGTCTAAAGAAGCCAGAAAGGCTTGTTTGAGCAATACAAAGTTTGAGGGTTTTCTTGGTGAGCACCGTTTATTGCTGTGCTGTTATGAATGCTCTGGAGTTATTTCCTGCAAGCAAGCTAACAATACTGGCTCCAAGTCCTAGTGGTTAGTGGAGAGCATTCTTCAGCATGAAGATTTGGTGTTAATGCCATTCTTTACCCCAAGAATGGCAGAAATAGAAGAGGTGATTGGGAAGGGCTTGGACTTCTCTGGCTATTGGTGGTGTCCCATCTTCTTCGGTGGAGTCTTATATGTCCTCAGGTAACAAAGCACAGGGACAGGTATTTGGGGGGGAAAAGCTATTAACACGATATATTCCCTGGATCAGAGCTACTCTTTGATTCATTTCAAATAAATTTACCTAATTTATTTGAAAGGCAGAGTGACAGAGAAATAGATTTCCCATCCACTGATTCACTCCCTCAAATAGAAGCAACAAAGCCAGGTGCCCAGAACTCGAGAGTCTTCCACATGGGTGATTAGGACCCAGGTCCCTGGGGTCATCCTCCCCTCCTATACCAGGTTCATTAGTAGGGAGCTGGCCTGGAAGTGGAAGAGCCAGCACTTGAACCATTATTCTGATAGAGGATGCTACTCTCAAGTAGTGTCTTAATAGTAGTGCCACAATTCTGGCCCAGAAAACTACTCTGAATTTACCTAATTCTGATATGCTTATCATCATGACTTGAGCTGTGTTGTTTGCCCAGAAAATATTATGGATAAAGTTCTTGTCGGGTTTTACTTGGACACAATCACTCCCATTCATTGATGTCTACAGCTGCCTTGGCACTAGGCTGGCACAGCTGAATTGGCACAACAGAGACCACGTGGCCTACCAACCTTAAAGTATTTGTCACCTGGTCTTGGAAGAAAATATTTGTTATCTGGCCCCTTTGTAGATGATTGAGAAGGTCAGGAATTGTCACCACCCTTACACTTTGTACTTTATAATATATTCCGTGGTTCTTATCCTGTGGTGACTATGGGGTCCTCACGTGTTTCCTTCATTTCAGATGCTGCTTGAAGTTTGGACAGAACTGGATTTTCATCAGCTTATGAGCACAATGAATATGAGAAATCTCCCTGCCACAAGTCACACTCACCCCCAAGGAACACTCCAAGGGGAATTTCTAAGAATGCAAGAGATGAAGAAAAGGCTGAAGAGTGAGTAGGATCCAGGAACTCTAAGAAGAAATAACAGGAGCTGGATATTCCTTAGTGGTTAAGGATGTTCCATTCTCTGCCTCTTCAAACTTGTTCTTCATAAATGTTTTGCAAGTAAAAACAGTATCTCAGCCTTGACCATGGTGTGGGGAGAAGAAATTTTTAAAGAAACCCTAATTAGTATTATTAAAACACTGATATTACCCCCTTCATTTGTTGAGAAGTTACAATGCAACATTGTATAAGCCATTAATTCCCCAGTGTCATAAATAAGATTTCTTGAATGTCAAAGTATTAGCAAAAAGAATTGATTCAAGATATACTAAGTAAGCAAAACCTTTAGAGGGCTGACCTACAGAAAGTCCTGTAAAGTATTAAATAAAGAAGAAAATAATTTTGTTGGGCCTTAAAACTATAATTGTATATAAGGTAAGCAAGCATTCAAAGAAACTCATATTTGTAATGTTACAATGCTTTTAAATCTTACCTTAATTATTTATTTAACCATCTGATTTTAACAAAATCAAAGAATTGAACAGGTAGTTTTCAACAACACAAGCTAACTCATTCCTTCCTTTTTTATTCAGCATTTACTTGTATGAAAACTATGCTAAGATTTAAAAATCTCACTAAAAAGAAACAAAGAAAATCATGATTCCCCTTCCCATCATCACTGGAATTGATAGAAAAACGTGGTTTGTTATTCGAGCAGTTTGCAAAGAAATATCTCTAAGGTTACAGAGTGAGCTAATCTCCTCTTAAAATAGAGAAGCAAAAATAAAGAAAATCATATTAATAGTTAATGTACTGAGCTCCTATCATGTGCCAAGAATGATACTCAACATTACACATGCATTCTCTCATTCAGCCCTTGCTATGGTGTGAGTGGGTCCTCAGTGTGCAGGAGGGAGATACTGGAGCTCACAGGGCAGGGACTGATGGGAGGCCTTGGGTTGCTGAGGAAGCTGCCCTTACACAGGATTAAGGCAGATATCAGGGAACCCTTAAACTCTCCCGACAGCGAGTTGTTACACCAGTGGGTTCCATCCCCACTCTCTAGCTTTCTGTTTGGCAATGCGATCTCTCACCTTCCACTTGTACTCTCGCCATTATGACACCACCACAATATCTTCATCAGTGTGAAGCCAATGCTGGCATTCCTGTCCTAAAATCTCCAGAACTCTGAGGCAAAGAAACCTCCTTTCCTTGTAAAATTATCCTGCCACAGCCATTTCCTTACAACAGAAAATGAAAGGAGACTTGCTTCGCGTCTTCTCATGATCCAGCAATCACTATTGTTATCCTATTTTACAGAGACCAAACTGAGCAAGAGGTTAAATGACTTCCCAAGTCCACGAAGTCATTGTTAAAGGAGCTGACCCACCACAGGAGTCTGACACTCAGGCTGTCTCTTGAGCACTAGGCTAGAGTGAAGGACTCAGAGGGACAGGGCAGGCTGAGAGAACGTAAGGAACAGGAAAGAATGAGGAGCGCTCTCCCCAGGCATCCCTATCTCTGTCTCCGACCTGTGCCCATTGCAGCCTGTGGGTTGCTCAGTTAGAGAAAATGCCAGCTTTCTTGTCTGCATCTGCCCAGAATTGATATTCCTGACCCTATCACTTGCTCACATGAAGGTCCTCAGAATCTGACCAATGTCTCGAGTTTGGAGGGTGTTTCTCAATGTTTGCTGAACAAATGAACCTGTGTGAAATGTATGGCTGCTGGAAGTTGCAAATAAAGCTACACAGGACTTCAGAATTTCATTATCACTATCAATCTTAAAATATTTCTTATCCAAATTGTAGCCCTGATTTTCTTGACTACTTTATTTGTACTTGTATTTCACCTGCATGATCGAACACCTGGATTTACAAAGAGGGATGAAATTTGAGGACAATGAGGTTTCAACTTAAAAGAAACAAGCTCAATAAATAAATCACAAAAACATTAACTGGATCATAGGTCATATAAGAAATCACAAATGCATTATAATTGAGGAAAACTCTATTTCACCAAGGTTAAGTGGCTTTTGCAAGGGTTCCAGTTAATTAATGGCACAGCCAAGACCTTACTTCTTAAAAGTAGTACTGTCCTTCACTCAGTACACAGTGATGACACTTGGAAAGGCAAATGCACAGGCTTAAACAGCAGGTAAGATTACAGGAGGGCCTCGGTGAGGGACATGCAAAGACAGTGCTGAGAGTGGGAGCTGACACACAGGGAGAATAAGATTCATCAACGGATAATCACTCTGTCTTAAAACCAGCCTCACATTTTCTACTTTTTTTAAAAAAAGTTATTTTTTATTTGAAAGACAGAATTATAGAGAGAGGTAGAGCCAGAGAGAGAGAGAGGTCTTCCATTTTGCTGGTTTACTCCCCAAATGACTGCAATGGCCAGAGCTGAGCTAATCCAAAGCCAGGAGCCAGGAACTTCTTCCAGGTCTCCCATGTTGGTGCAGGGGCACAAGGACTTGGGCCATCTTCTACTGCTTTCCCAGGCCATAGCAGAGAGCTGGATCAGAAGAGAAGCAGCTGGGACTCAAACTGGTGCCCATATGTGATGCCAGTGCTACAGGCCAGGGCTTTAACCCATTGTGTCACAGTGCAGGCCCCAACATTTTGTACTTTCATGAACCTGAATCTCATGTTTTGATAGTTTGAAAGGCATAGTGACCAAGAAAGACAGATCTTCCATCCACTCGTTCACTCTCCAAATGCCTGCAAAGCTAAAGCTGTGTCAGGCCAAAGTCAGGAGTCAGCAACTCCACCTGTGTCTCCCACGTGGGTGGCAGGAATCCAAGAACTTGGTTATCATCTGCTGACTCTTGGACACCTCAGAAGGAAGTATATTAGAAGCAGAAATGAGACATGATCCTAGGGAATCTGATATGAGATGTTGGTATCCAGTGATTCAACCCACTTGTGCCACAATGCCTATCCCTTGGTTAGTTTTTTATTTAGTGATATAGTATTTTAAAAAAAAAAGCTTAGTATAGTAAAAAATGCATCTGGGGCCAGTGCTGTGGCATAGTGGGTAAAGCCGCTGCCTGAATTTCCAGCATCCCACATGGGTGCCGGTTTGAGACCCGGCTGCTCCACTTCCAATCCAGCTTTCTACTGTGGCCTGGGAAAGCAGTAGAAGATGCCCAAGTCCTTGGTCCCCTGCACTCACGTGGGAGACCTGGAAGAAGCTCCTGGCTCCTGGCTTTGGATTGGCACAGCTCTGGCCATTGCAGTCAATGGGGAATGAACCAGAGGATGGAAGACCTCTTTCTCTCTCTCTCTCTGCCTCTCCTCTGTGTAACTCTGACTTTCAAATAAATAAATAAATCTTTAAAAGAAATGCTTCCAATTATAATCCTATGTGTCCAGAAACCTGGGAAAAAAACTAAAAAAAAGCAAAAACAAAACACTGCTGCTAGTGATGAAACAGTGTTTTTTAATATTTAAGTGAACAAAACAGGTGTTGAGATCTCTCTCTTGATATATTGTAAAATTCATCTTTTCTGCCTCCCTGGTTCTTCATTCATTGCTTTCCTATGGAATTTGTACCCTCCAGCTAGTATATCACACGGAATATCAGGTGGAAGTCAAGGAATGTTACACCACACGAAAGCTAGAGAAAACTTATCACCCAAAGATTAGAAATACAAAACTCAAGTAGATTCTATCCTTAACAAGAGCAGGGTCCAGGGTAAGTCAAGCTACACAGTTGCTCATTACTTTGCTGTTTCTGCTAAATCATGTAGTCAATAGTGGAATGTTATTTTAATTGATTATTAAATTATTTGTTATTTTAATAGATTCATGTCAACATTTCTCAGGAAAGAAGAAAAAGACATTGATGTGTCACCTAAGATACACCATCAGAATATCATTGTCATCATCACCCTAAACATGAACTAAACCCTAGTTGGAAACAGAAAAATATTCTATCATGTTTCACAGCAACTGAATAAACAATGAGAAATGACTACAAAAACAATGACAAATTTTCATTTCCCAAGCCAGGAATGTGCACAAAGAACTGGTCACACATCATCAGAAAGGAAGGCAGCAGTGTACAAAGTGTTAAGACTGAGACTGGATACCAGACTTGGATACTAGATTTCATTCCCTTAGGTTAAAACTAGTCTGAAACAATGGATCACAGATAAAGAACTCCTTTAGGAATTCGTAGGAAAAAGACAAGGAACAGGGTTATTCTTTCTAATACTTACTAGCTTGCCTGCACCTTTCCTTCCCTACCTGCCATAGAGTTAGGTTCCTACTTCCTAGTGGCTGTTCTTCCTTTGTGAAATAAAGAGATACTGCACCAGTATCAGATTTGATTTATGTAGCCATTTACTGTAGCCATTAAAAGTTATATGATGGGATACAAAGAATATATATTTTCCTATTATTAAATATGATCATTGCCTTTGCCTACTAACCCATATAGCCCCAACTAGATAATATCTCTAACAGCTCTACTGGCAGAATGATTCACTGATGATTGCTGAAGGACGTATAAGAGAAAGGAAACACAGGAACAACTACAGTCAGTCATCAAGAATTTTTAAAATGACAGTTTATAGTAAATGAATATGGGTGGCTGAGATGAAATTTCGATAAATTTAAATTAATTCTCTAGTGGTAATAAAGGCTTTAATTTCCTTTTTCCCTTTTTGTGTTGCTGTTTCAACATATTTTTGAGTATTTAATTTTGTTTCTCAGACAATTTTAAAGTTCTATTAAGCTAGAAGTAAATTTAAACACCACTTAATAGATTACTAAGAAAAAATATGAGGGTGGAACCTCTTTCATCTAGAACTACCTAAAATGAAGGCAAAAGTTTCCAATAAAATGATAATTTTTTACCATCTTTACTGACATAAAACTGGTAAATAACACAGGTATATATTTAGGATATACATGATATCTTGAAACACACACACACACAAACTCATACTCATTATGAAATGATTACAGCAATCATGCTAATTAAGATATCCATAGCCTCAGCTAGTTCCCTTGTGTATCTATGTGTGGTGAAATCACTTGTGAACTGCTCTTTTGGCAAATTTCAAATAAACGCTACTATTAACGATAGTCCCTCCAGGGTGTATATTAGAGCTCCATAGTTATTCAACTTAAAACTAAAGTGTCTGTTGATAAAAGAATAAAGTATCACACACACATACACAGAGAGAGAGAGAGAGAGAGAGAGAGAGATAGGGAGAGAGTGAGAGAGAGAGGTATAGTACTCAGCTATGGAAAACAAAGGAAATACTGCCTTTGGACATTGCACTAAGTGAAATAAGCCAGATACAGAAAGACAAATACTGCATTATCCCACTTAGATGTGGAATGTTGCCGAAAGAAGCGGTCAGGTGTTTACTAGTTAAGCTGCTTGGGATACACCGCTCCCTTATCACACTGCCTGGTTTGAGTCTCAACTCCTCAACTTGAACCTGGCTTCCTACTAATGCACACCCTGGGAGGCAGCAGGTGATGGCTCAAGTACTTTCGTCCCAGAAACCCAAGCCAGAGGCCTACATGGAATTCTAGGCTCCTGGTTTCAGCATGCCTCAGCCCTGGCTGTTGCAGAGTTTTGGGAAGTGTACCAAGAGATGGAATATTTCTCCATCTCTGCCTTTCAAATAAAATGAAAATAAATAAACCCTTTAAAGTATTTTTAAAATAAGTAAATAAAAGTTGAACTTAGAGTAACACAAAGTAGAATGGGGGTTACCAGGAACTGCAGAATGGAGGATAAGGTGAAATACTGGTCACAGGTACAAATCTTCAACTATGAAATTTATTTCATCATCTGAGTTGCTCCAACTTCAGATTCTTGTGATGACTCTGAAGCCGTTACATTAGAAGGACTTTTGATTTCTTAGTTGTAAAGGGATTTTACACATTCAGAGGATTAGTAGCAGGAAGAAAATTTAATTAGATACTCTGGGCAGTGAGATATTTTCTAAAACCATTTTAGCTTACTAATTAAATGTGTGAAAGTATGTATATCTGTATGAGTATTTCAAAGAAAAAGAAGAAAACTATGACATTGTTGAACAAAACGGAGTAGAAGAAGAGGAAAAATAGATAGAAGTTGAACTACCAGAAGCCCTATCCTTCTAAGATCCTTGAAAAGGTACATTCATGCAGAGCCAATTCTGCGTTGCCCAGGAGAATGCTAACATCAAAGTATGCACCACAAATTTTCGATAAAACGCAGGCCAGGGTCATATAAATGGCCACCTTTATTTCCCATGTTCTGTGTTTAGATCCCTCAAGTGGTTCAAGCAAAATAAGCATTCAGAGATGGAAATGTGCAACAAATAAAATTATCACTTAGGAACAAGACATGTTTCTTAATTTATAGGAACATTTCCATTATCCATTGAAACGATGCACATATGGCTAACTCACTTATTTTTGATGCCTTCAGCGTTCATGTACAGTTTACCAAAAATAAGAATTCATTTTCATTTTTCCTGGCACTGATCCTCTCTGACTTCCAAAGGCCTCTCCTAGTACAATGCAGCTAAACTGAAGTCACACAGGCATCATCTGGAGCTCTGATTTTTTATTATCTCCTATTTACATGGATCTGTACTTTATCTGGGATTTGACTTGGGAAAAAAATATAATTGCAAGAGAGTGAATTAACCTTATGGAACAACAATAAAATATCCAAAGTTGAAAATGCATTAAAATTTCCAACATAGTTATTATATTCCCTAGTACATTAAAAAGCCAAACTGAAACCTTTTATTGTACTAATATAAATTGGAAAATTTTCCCTAATGCCAGCCATGTGATGCTATAATCTGCCCAATTTCATTATTTAGCCTGCTATTAGTGTTATCTTTGGTTTTCACAAAATGAATATATAGTTGAAAAAGAAAATTATCCTTTTCATCTCCTGATCCCTCAGACTGTAGGCAGCACTCTAATTATAATAGAAACTGTACATCTGTACCTCACTTTTTATGAATATGATTGTTCTGATGACCAAATATCTCCAGAAAATGTAACCAAGTACATGTACATAGACTACTATTCATAGCATCCACACTCTGTAGAACAGAATCACACGTCAGTGTCTCTGGTTGCATCCAAAAGGAAAAGCACTTTTAATTATCTTTATGTAGCCATAAACAGAGTATTTGTACATCTATTTTTCCAGTAAATCAACAAAGATATCGAGATAAATATATTTGAAAAGAAGTAACAATAATGTTCTTCTTTGGTATCTGTGGGGAGTTCATTCTAGGACTCCAGTAGATAACAAAATATACAGATACTCAAGTCCTTTGTAATAAAATGGGTACTATTAGCATAAACCCGAACATATACTCCCATCTAGTTGAAATCATCTCTAGATTCTTTAATTTTTTTTTTTTTTTTTGACAGGCAGAGTGGACAGTGAGAGAGAGAGACAGAGAGAAAGGTCTTCCTTTTGCCGTTGGTTCACCCTCCAATGGCCGCTGCGGTTGGCGCGCTGTGGCCAGCACACCGCGCTGATCCAATGGCAGGAGCCAGGGGCTTATCCTGGTCTCCCATGGGGTGCAGGGCCCAAGCACTTGGGCCATCCTCCACTGTACTCCCTGGCCACAGCAGAGAGCTGGCCTGGAAGAGGGGCAACCGGGACAGAATCCGGTGCCCCGACCGGGACTAGAACCTGGTGTGCCGGCGTCGCAAGGCGGAGGATTAGCCTAGTGAGCCACAGCGCCGGCCTAGATTCTTTATAATACTTAACACAATGTAAATGATCTGTAAATAGCTCTCTTAGTGCATTACTTAGGAAATAGTGATAAGAAAAAGGTCGACGCAGTTCACTACATATGCGATTTTTTTTTCTGAATATTTTTTGATCAGCAGTTGGTTGAATCCACAGGTGTAGGTAGGACCCATGGTCCAAGAGGGTCTATTGAATTTTAAATTTTATCATATTTCATGCTTGCTCTGATCTGGTTGCAATTCTAACCCCAAAACAACCCTAGGAAGCTGGCAGAGTTCCTCCTCTAACTGCCCAGACTTAAGCCCCTAAAAGCTCATCACGTGGGCTCTTTTTCTCACAGAGAGTCATTCAACAGATGGCATCCATTCCAGGCATATCCTGCTGACAAAAACTGCAGCTCTGTCTTGGACAGGCTAACTCCTTCAACCTGTATTTGGAAGCAAGAAACAAAGGAGTGAAACGTGGAAAGCTGCAGCTGAGATGGATCTTGGAGAGCAGACATGCAGGGACTTCAGCCTTTTAATCCCCTACATAAAACTCAGCATCTGTTGCTTTTGTTAACAGCGAGATTCATTCCTGATGTAAAGTTTTAGAGAGGAAAAAAAAAAAAAAAACCCTCCACTTGCTCCCCAGAAAACAGGGGTGAGGGAGCAAGTGACTTTCACCAAAAAAATAAAAAATGGTATAAAGTTAGTGTGAAGATGTAATGGTCGCCAGTCTTTATAGACAAAAGCAGGAGCAATGCCCTGAGGCCTCTGCTTATCGCTCTGAGGTTTCTCACAACCAAACAGGAGATGAAAAGGGTGAAAAGTCGCTTTCAGAAGCACCACAGGGAAAATGACTTTGACACTGAAGGGAGATAGAAGTAATTTAAAGGGAAAGGAAAGTCAAGGATTTTTAAATGTGCTGAATGCTTTCCCTGATAAGCAGGATAGGAATATCTTTAAAATATACAAAGGAATAGAATTTTTATAATTACAAATACAGAAAAATACAAGAAAATTATAACACCTATGAGTACTTCACTCATTTTAAGCATGATTTGACACTTCGCCATATTTGCTTTAGACCTTTTATAAAATAAAAAGTATATTAGACTTGTTTCCAACAATATGTATATCAACTATTGCTGTTGAAAACAACTATGTAGATATAGTAGATATAATAGTTTAAAAATATCTTTGTAGCTGCATGATCATCTGACAGGAAAGTAAAGAATATGCCTACACTGAAAAGAAATGACAACAATGATGTGAAAAAGGAAGCAAACACTGAATCTCAGCCTGGGATATTTGCTGAATCCAAGTTCCACAGACTTCCATGTGGATGGCTGAATGGAAGTCCCACATGACAGTGGGATCCACCCCAACATGCTACAGTGTTAGTGTCATGGGCAGTTCAGTCACTACTGGGAGGGAATTCTGCAACCTCAAATATTTGAGGAAAAGAATTCATGATATCATTCATCATATCAACCAGGGGGAAATTTGTATGCTGAACAATGGACTTCAAGCATTCAGAGACATTTCATGATTACAAAATATATATTTTTGGTAAATGAGGAATAGAAGATTAAAAGAAATAAAAACAAACATGTGAAAGAAGACAAGAAAGAAACACAAACAATGGAGGAGAGAGTGGGGAAGGTCAGTGAAAGAAGAAAGGGAAGAAGGAGAAAGAAAAGTGTGAGTATTTTCAGTTGATATAATGGTGCAAACAGAAAACAAATCCACAAAAAATCAACAAATTCTCGGAATTTAGTAAGAAGTAACTGATGCCAAAGTAGCAGGACATCAAATGAACAGAGAGTAAGAAAATATTACTGATACACATTCGAGAAAACCTAAGCCTACACCAATAAAGTATGCTCAGAGTGCAGTCTTAATATTGTAAAGACACCGATTCTACCCAAATCACTCGATAGTTTCATAATTATAAACAAAATCTCACTAGATTTCCTTATTTTCTTGTCTCAGGTCCATTTTAAATGATGTGGAAAATCAAGCTGTCAGCAGATACAAAACTGAAGAACAAGGTTTGCAGCTTATCTTAATAGGTATCGGAATTTATAGAGCTGTGTTTACCAAGAGAGTATATTCGTAAGAAACAAATAAATAATCCCAGTCAAAGAATAGAATTCATGTATATCCACACATAACGTTATGTATGGGGCGGGCATTTGTCTCAACTCTTGCTGCTGTTTGGGATGCCTGTATCTCATATCAGAGTGCTTGCTTCAAGAGCCAGCTCCTCTACTGTCAATCCCAGCTTCCTGCTAATGCAACAGATTATGGCTCAAGTACATGTGTCCCTCTCCCATGTGAGAGATCCAAGTGGAGTTCTGGCCTTCTGTATTTTGGGATTGGTTTCTTTCTATATATTTTCAGAGACATAGGTGGGTGTCACAGGTGGTATCTTAACTACTATGTCAAAATCCCAAACCATTCTTAAACATGTTCAATTTTGATTAACGCATACTTGTACACTTATGGGGTATGACATTTCAGTACATATATACACTGTGTACTGAGCAAATCAGAGTAATTAACATTTCATTTCTTTGCTATTACTTAATGATGAGAGTCTTTGAGCTCTTCCGTTTGCTCAGAAAATATGGAAAGGATATTTTGAACTTGAGTTGCCCCATTGTGGAACACTAGGAACTTATTCTATGACTGTGTTTTAGCAGCCATATCCCCCACACTTCCTAGATTCTAGTAATCACTAACCTATGTTTAGATCAACTTTTTTTTTTTCTTAACTTTCCACAGATGTGGAAGAACATGTGGTATTTGTCTTTCTGTTTGGCTCATTTCACTTAACATAATGCTCTCCAACTCCAATTCCATCCATTTTGCTGCAAATGATAGGATTTTCTTTTTTTATGGTTGAATAATATTACATCATATAGTACAGAAGTTCTCTGTTGCCTGCAGGGAATATGTTCTAAAATTCGCAGTGGACGTCTGAAATCACAGACAATATCAATTCCTGTATATACCACATTATTTCCTATATACACAATCTATTAAAGTTTAATTTATAAATTAGGCACAGTAAGAAAGTAGCAACTAATAATAGAACAATTATAAAAATCTACTATAGGAGCAAGTGTGTGGCACAGTGGTAAAGTCACCACTCGGGATGCCCACATCCCATTTCGGAATGTGTGGTCTGAGTCCTGGCTACTTTGCTTCTGATCCAGCTTCCCACTAATATTCACTTTGGAGGCAACAGATGATGGCTTTAGTACTTGGGTCCCTATGACCCATGTAGGAGACTTGGAAATGTGTTCTGGGCTTCTGGCTTCAACTTGACCCAGTCTCAATGACTGCAGGCATTTGGGTGGTGAATGACCAGATCAAAATCTTTATCACTCCTTCCCTCTGCCATTCAAATAAAATAATTTTTGAAATGTTTAAGTATACCAAAATAAAAGTTATTTTAATGTGATCCCCTCTTGCTATCTCAGAACATAATCTTATTTTGTTGTTTAGAATGTGTAGACTCTCTGCTGTATACACCACACTTGACTTTACCAAATGTCCCACAGCATGCCACATAGTACCAGAGTTAATCCATTCGTCCAAGTGTTAGGCCCTGATGACTGCTTTTTGTTTCTATGAAGAGGTTCCAACAGGTTGCTTTTCTCCAGAAAAGCGCAGTTTTATCTCCAAGGGAAGACCTGCTTTGGAAGTTTCTCAATCTCCTTTACCAAGTCTTCTACTCTGCCAGAAATGTGGAAGCAGCTTCTTCACTGGTAGATGCAAACTCTGCAGTGAAACTTCTCTTTTGCAGTCTTGACCCGTTCCCGAACCCATGCAGCCAACTGCTACTTTCAGTGACTGGCTGGTGTCACGCATCCCAGGAGATCCCTACCTAGAGTCTGTGTTTTGGCTCAGTACTTCCAGTGCCACATGATCTCATACATTGGAACATATTCTCTGTTCACGTCTTCCGCCCACAAATAGCACCTTTTCCTAATTACCTAAGCATTCATCAAACATTGTGGCCATCACTTTTGTAATTTGAAGGGTAACAGCAAAAAACTAGCACAAATTTCCTGTTCCTTCTTCACAACTTCACAACCTCAGCAAGCTTTTTTTTTCTTTCCTCATTAAGTGGAGAACTTCCAGGTTTTAATTTAAAGGAAGCATTTTACAGCTTCTCTTCGGCGCATCTGAATTGCCAGCATCACTGAGTGTGCATTTGAGGACTACTGTTGTGTAAAATAAGGGTTATGTATACACAGGCACTGTTAACACTGCAACAGTAAGTCTATGAACTGAGACAACTACTAAGTAACAGGCGGATAGTATATGGAGCTTTGTGCAAACAATGGTTCCTGTTGTAGGTGGAAGGAAGGCGGGAGAGGGGGCCATTGTGAGATTTCATTATGCTATAAGAATGGCATTGTAAGTCAAAACTTACGGATTTTTTTCTGGAACTTTCTACACAATGTTTTTGGACCACAGTTGACTGTGGGTAAATGAAACTAAGTCATGGATAACGAAAAACTACTAGTATTTCCCTCTGTGTGAAGCTTATATTTCTAGACATTTTAAACTTAAATTTAAGAAAATGTACCCAATATTTACCCTTGTGTTCTACATACATTTAATATATATTCCCATAAACCTCATATAATCATAGCAAGTTAAATATGATTTATTTTCCATTTTGTGGATGAGACACTAGACTAAAAGTTTATTTTTCCTATAGTCACTTACTGATGAATCCTGCATGGGAGTCTAAGACCACAGAATTTAAGGTCATCATCATATGATCAAGTATCTACATGAAATGCAAAGACTTATTTAATGCTACATTAATTTAGAGAAGGAGAAGATTTTGTTGGTCTATGTTAAATGTCAAGATTCCTATACTGAGAAACTCTTAGATGAGGAATAATACTTACCAATAATTTTATCATCCAAGATCACAAAGAAAACCTTTGGGAAATAATCCAATAATTGAAGATAGTTAAGGTTAACGTAACTACACGATCATATATGATATGGACCCATCCAAGATTCATTCATGATCAAAACAGCCATTTTATCAAGCACCTACCAAATATCACATTCTGTAACCACAAAATTTTCTGCAGAAGTTTTTGGTGATCTCAAAGTTTCAAAAATATCTTGCAGCCTAGGCAAACTTTCAGAAGGGATCCATTTTGGGGCCTAAAGAATTGGCTCTGAATCACAGCTCTGCCTTCAAATATTTAGGTGATTATAAGCAAGTTATTTAACCTCTCTGAACCTCGTTTCTATCAATATTAAACGGAGATAGAAGCACCTGGTTTTGGTATTGCTGATGTATGTTAACTGGCTAGTGTACATTAAGTGCTTACAAAAATGATTCTAACAGTGTTGTGGGAATGTAGAACTGCTACAGTTTACCTTGAGTTTGCAGTTACTCTAGCCAGTTTATTATCTTTCTATGTCAAGGTGATAGAAACAGGGCCTTTTTTTCAAGCTGAGAGCGCAGATATCAGTGTTCTGTACGTCCAGTGAAGAGAACTGTCTTCCCTTAGATTCAAGAGCCTCACAGACACCTCTCAGATATACACAGGGAATAGCACAGTGTGTCGTCCTGCAGGCTGCGAAATAGCACAGGGTTCCTGGGAGCAGTGAAAGCAGCACAGACTTGAAGATCCAGGCTCCTCGGGGACAGTCTTTTTCAGCCCGACTTGTCTGTGCTTTCCCATCTGAGCTGACAGCCCAGCAAAGGGACTCGCCCTCTAGCCAAGATGCAACTGAAGAAAATCACTATTTCCTGAGAGAAAACGCTCAGAGGGATGTTCCATGGGCAGAAAACTCAGAGGATACCTCCGACTTTGCAGTCTTCAGACACATTTATTACCTTTGCGAGATCACAGGGACACCTCCGGTGTCACTTACAGGCTGCCAAGGCCATCAGGAGACATCAATCACTGTAGTTTTCTCTGAGGGGTTGACTGAAGGCTAGGGAGAAACACTGAAAGACTCGGACTCTCTAATGCAAGTCAAGGAATATGGTTACACTCTGTAAACAAGCCATGTAAATCCCAGCCCCGAGATGCTGAGAAGTAGGTTCAATTTTCTAGGCAGAGAGCCAGGCAGCAAGCAGCAGCTTGGCATTGAACAGGAGGCCAAGCACTGTGCATCCCTCAGAGGGATGTGGATTGCTGAGGGAAGTGCGCAGGTGCCTGGTTCCAGAACACGGCTTGGGCATTTACTAAACGCTGTGGTGTGTACATAAGCAGAAGGCAGCTGTAGCTCCAATCACCAAATGTGGAAAAGAAACCATCTTTCAGAACAGCAGGCTATCCCAGCAAAGAAATTCCTAAATGGCTTTTGAACTGAGCAGGCTTTTAAAGTTGGGGATATTGTTGCAAATTCAGGAAGAAGGTTTCAAACTACGGAGGAAGATCATATTGAAAAGACAAAAGAGAGGCTTTCATTCAACCTCACAATTGTCATGCAGATAAACACACTGGGAAGTAACACCGGGCTGAGGAGGTTGCCAGCTGGGCGAGCATCTCAGTGAAAGGTATGGAGGTTGACGAGCAGAAAGGGCTGCTGTGTTGGCTCCTCTAAAACCCTACAAAGGTCGGCATCCTGGAACTGCCAGTTGCCAGCTACGAAAATTGAAGCAAGTTAGGAGAATTCTCTCAGCCTCAGTCTCATCATGTATAACACATGGCTGGTAACGATCCTACTCACTGGGCTGGAAAAAGCATTATAATCAATAAGCACAGAAGTTCAAAAAATGGGGGCATTTATAAGCACTCCCACCCAAACTGCTCCCAAGGATGAAGTTTTTTGTTCAAAATTTCTATTTTTTTTTTTTTGTCTGTGAAGAGGGATATGTAGACTGTATTTTTTTTAATAAGAAGATGTTTGCAGGTACAGGATAGATATATCATAGCCCATATGATTGAGCCAGGCTTATGGAAGATGAAATAAAGGACCTGGGATAGGAAAAAGGAAAGAAAAACTCACAAAGTGATACGAGGAATCTACTGTCTTACAGCTTATGTGCATGCTAACTCTACAATGAGGGGATAAGTCTTATAAGCTATTAACATTCTGTTCTCATGGAAGTAATTATTAGAGGAGTTTATCAATTATACAAGGTGCCTCATCCACAGGGTCGCATTAAGGAATGCCTTCAACTCAATCTGTCCTTCAGCAAGTGAGAGGAATGCACTAGGTACAATTCCCAGCCTTGGTCCTGCAAGTGTCAAGCCAGCAACTGATTTTTTAATCAAAATAGCAAGATCAATTTAAAACTAACTCATCATTGTACATGCCAACTGTCTTCTACTGATTCAAATTGACACAGGATATGAAAATAATTATCTAGGTTTTGCCGAAGTAAAATAACAATTTTCAATTTCAGCTGATGCATTTGAGAATAATATGTCTATATCCACACACACATACAGCTAATGCAAATATTTACACACAGAGACATCCACATTCTATGCAATTTTACACCTGGATGGCTGATTAATCCAGTAAATATGACTGCACTGTCACTGGCTGTTGCATTTAAGAGAAAGAGAAAACAGAGGTTTATTGGGGGACAATGATGAAGACAGTCATGGGTGGGAAAAGTGGGAGAAGGTTAAGGATGGATGGAGTTAGGGAGATTAATCAGCCCCAGACCACAGAAAGTGGGACCAGAAAAAATACCTTAGTTTTTACAGATAGCAAATAAAAATAATCTCTCCATACATACAAAGTATTTCTAAAGAAGGCAATTGAGTATGCTGAAGAGATGGGAGACTCTTAATTTAGATCATTAGCTAGGTGGCAGAGAAGGGAAGAAAATAAAATTCACAGGGCCAGTGTTGTGTGGCATAGGGTTAGGCCACAGTTTGCAAAGCTGCATCCCGTACTGGAGTGCCTGTTTGAGACCCAGCTGCTTCACCTACAATCCAGCTTCCTGCTAATGCAGCTAGGAAGCCAGGGGATGATGGTTCAAGTGCATGGGCCCCAGGCACCCATGTGGGAGATGAGGATGTAGCTCCTGGCTCGTAGCATTGGCCTGGCCCAGCCCTTGCTGTTGTAGTCATTTGGGGCAAGAACTGGCAAATCTAAGCGCACTCTTTCTATCGCTCGCTCACTTGCTCTCTCTTTCTCCTGCCTTCCCTCTCCTTCTGTCACTCTACCTTTCAAATAAACACATAATTTTCTTAAAAAAAGGAAAGGAAGCTCATAGTCCTTCTCTACACATACAAAAATCAGGCACTTAATTTCAGTGGGTTTATGAATGTCAGGTAGAAAACCACTGCTCTATGGGAAAGAATGCCAAATAGGCTCATCACAGCTCTGTAATATATGAATGGACTTACCAGTTTCTACTTCTAATTTAAAATTAAAGTACTCAAAGTATATCAAAAATTATAATAATTATAAGATTATAAATACCATTTTGCAAATTTTGATTTCTGAGTTAGTGTTTGGAATTTATAAAACAATTACATAAATAGTATTTTGAGTCACTCTATTTCATGATATACTAGCCACTATAAAGTAGCCTTTATACTCCGTAAACCATCAAAATGCCAAATTCATACAATTAGAGATCAAAATACCCAAGAATAAAGGATGGATAGGAGAGTGAAATAGAGAGAGAGAGAGAGAGAGAGAGAGAGAGAATATAGAAAGAGGCAGAAAAGTTTGTCTTCCCATGTTTAGGATCAATTATTTTTTTCAGAGGCAACTTTATAAATGCAAAGTTTCTCTTTTTTAATCCTTTAAGAACTGCAGTCTCATACTGACCCACATGATAGAGAGATTCAGGTAGGTTTGTCTCAGTTCTTAGTATCTGCATAGCAGCTTTCTTTCCTATAAAAAAAAAAATCTTCCTGTATGTTAAAAAGATTACTCCTCACTATAAAATAGCATTTACTTCAGAAATACAAGGATGTTCCAAAATTTACAAATCTAAAAACATGGGGTACTAGGTTAGGAGAACGAAGAAAAAAATTCTCTTAACAGGTACAGAATGTGACAAAATTTAACATGCTTTTTTTAAATAAAAACTCACAAACCAATTAAGTACAGAAGAAATTTATATCAATGCAGCAAAGGCCATATACAACCAACCCATGGCTAATAATATACATAGCAGTGAAGAGTTCAAAGCTCTTCCCTTAATAACAGACGCAAGGGGCTGGTGCTGTAGCACAGCTGGTAAAGCTGCCGCCTGCAGCACTGGCATCCCATATGTGCACCAGTTCGAGTCCTGGCTGCTGCACTTGTGATCCAGCTCCCTGCCATGGCCTAGGAAAGCAGTACAAGATGGATCAAGTGCTTGAACCTGCATGGGAGACCTAGAAGAAGCTCCAGACTCCTGGCTTTGGGTTGGCACAACTCTGGACACTGAGGTCATTTTGGGAATGAACCAGCAGATGGAAGACCTCTCTCTTTCACTGTCTCTCTCTGCCTCTGTAACTCTGTCTTTCAAATAAATTAATAAATAATAAAATCTGTTGTTTTTTTTTAAAAAAGATGTCCACTTTTGCCATCTATTCAACACAATATTGTAAGTCCTAGCCAGATTAATTTCACAAGAGAAGAGAATAAAAGGCATCTAAGTCGGGAAGAAGTAAAACTGATCCTGTTTGCAGATGACATCATCTTACATATAGAAAAGCCTCAAGACTTTATAGCACGGAACTGGAGGTGGTTGTGTGAATAGAAGTAAGCCAAGCTCAGAGAGACAACCACCACATGATACTTAAACTCATAGGACGCAGTCTTAAAAAAAAAAAAAAAGTGATCTTACATAAGTTAAAAGCATAATGATGGTTACTAGAGCCTGGGAGGAAAGAAGAGAGACATGGATAGGGAAACGTTATTAACAAGAAGACGAATAGTAAATTATAGCTAAATCTGAATTAGAAGTTCTAGGATTCTGTTGCACAGTACAGTGACTATGGATAATATGCAGTATATTTCTCTATGAAAAGAAAATCCTCTCCCTGTCCCAGGGCAGGCTCTATGGTGCAGGGGGTTAAGCCACAATCTGTGGTGCTGGTGTCCCATGTGGACACCAGGTCAGGTCCCAGCTGTTCCACTACCGGTCCAGCTCCCTGCTAATGCGAGAACAGCGGAGGATGACCCAAGTGTTTAGGACCCTGCTTCCAACGTGGGAGAGCCAGACTAGATGCCTGGCTCCTGGCTTTGGCCTTGCCCAGCCCTGGCCAGCCCTGACCATCACCACCAATTGGGAAGTTAACCAGTAGATGGAAGATCTCTCTCTCTCTCTGTTTCTCCCTCTCACTCTGTAATTCTGATTTGCAAATAAGTAAATAATTAAATCTTTAAAAAAATACTCCAAAGGCAGGATTTGGTTTGTTTCACTATAATGAAATGCTAAATATTTGAGATGTATTTATCTTAATTGGACATTGCCCAATGTACAGATGTATTGAAACATCACACGAGATCCTATAAACTTATACAGTTTTTATGTCAAAAATTTTTTGAAAACTAAAATAAGAAACCTAGAATAAATAAAATCAGTAAAGTTTCAAGATACAAAATTCACATGAAAAACAATAGCATTTCTATATAATAACAGTCAACTATCTGGAAAAGAAATCAAGGAAACAATCTCATTTGTCATAATCACAGCAGCATAAAATGCTTAGGGATAAGTTCAACCAAGGAGACAAAAGATCCCTACAGAAAAAAATGATAAAGCTGTAATAAGAAAAAAATGGAAGAAGACACAAATAAACAGAAGGATATCCTCTCTGTACTAATGAAAAGAATTAATACTGCTTAAGTGTTCATAAGGGACTGGTGTTATGGCACAGTAGCTTAAGCTGCTGCATGCAATGCCAGCATCCCATACTGGAGCACCAGTTCTATCCCAAGCTTCTACACTCCTAATTGCTAATGTGCCTGGGAAAGCAGCAGAGAATGACCCAAATACTTTGGTCCCAACCACGTTGAAACCAGCATGAAGCTCCTGGCTACTGGTTTTGGCCTAAACTATCCTTGGCTCTTTTTTTTCTAAGGATTTACTTATTTATTTGAAAATCAGAGTTACAGAGAGAGTGAGACTGAGAGCGATAGATCGATCTTCCATCCACTGGTTCACTCCCCGTACAGATGCAATGGCCAGCGCTGGTCCAGGCCAAAGCCAGGAGCTTCTTCTGGGTCTTCCACATGGGTGACAGGGGCCCAAAAACTTGCGCCATCTTCCTTTGCTTTTCCCAGGCCATTAGCAGGGAGCTGGATCAGAAGTGGAGCAACTAGGACAGAAACTAGCACCCATATAGGATGCCAGCATGCAAGGTGGCAGCTTTACCTGGTATGCCATAATGCCAGAACCCAGCCCTTGCGCTTGCACTTGCAGCCATTTAGGGAGTGAACCAGTACAGTATGTCCTCAAGATAGAAGCAAATTTCATCTGTTCATTCCAAGGAAGAATGTCCACAATGCCCAGCTGCTCTGGAAGAGGCATCTTATTCTTTGCAACACACGAGTCCCAGCATCGCACACGTGCTCTGGGCTGCACGCTTATGAAACACCACCATGATTGAAGGTTCATTTCTAATCACATACATCTGCTGTTGAGGTGGAGACTGAAATAACACATGTCTAGGGACCAAAGTTCACGTAGGAGCAGGTGGCTTCACAGGGTGAAGTCCACTATGGACTTTATCTCCAGCAGCTGGTGCTCAATATCCCAGCCTAACTCTGGTATAAACTACACAGAACTTGATATTCTTAGCTGGCACCACATAATGTTCTCCTACTATGCCCAAATCTCTGAGAAAACACTCAAAAATAGTGCATTTTGTTCAATTTCTTCCTTCATGTAAACTCAAAAAATCCTTTTGAAGTGAATGTCTTACATGTTTTATGTGTCTTTGGGTAATACAACTACAGAAGTCACTCAAATTAAACGTGCTGAGTTTAATCCTTAGTATTAGAAACTTGCCTTTATGCACTGAGATCTTCTACAAAAATACAGAGTAAAAAGACCACAGACAAGTAAGCACATTATTCCTTAAGATAGCCTAATTCTTCCTGATTATATACCAATGAAGCTCACATTTACAGTATGATACAACCGATTTCTTTAAGTGGCAGCAAACCATACACAGACAGCAGGTGGTATTTTAAAAGGTATTACTTATAAGCACATTTTTGTAAATTTTCCAAGTTCACAATCAAAACTGAGGCATTTTTCCCCCTAGCTGATGTGCCAAGAACTGACAGAAGCAATCTTAAAAAAGAAGTGATACAATTCCCATGTTCCTTCTGCGGGCTTACACTTTGAGCATTACAACATATTTCAGCAATCACAGCCATTTCACCACAATGATGAAGAACACTTTTCAACACTGATATCAACAACATACACAGAATATTACAGACACCCAGAATTTCATGCTTCTGATAAAACCTAACTATGCATTACCTCTGTCCATTATTTGCAGCAAGCCACAATATTTTCTCTAAATAATCCATAAGCACTCTTGCTCATGGTCTAACCTCATTTCTTTTTTTTTTTTTAAATAAATTTTATGAAGAATGATGCTGTTTGTATTCCTGAAACTGGTTACTTGTGTGACATTTCTTTTTCTTTCCCTTAATGACTTTTATTAGTCTTTACTAATTTTGATCATATGTTTAAAAAAAAACCCTTTTCTGGGGCCAGCACTGTGATGTAGCAGGAAGCCTCCACCTGCAGTTGCTAGCATTCCAAATGGGCACCAGTTCAAGACCCGGCTGCTCTACTTCCAATCCAGCTTTCTACTATGGCCTGGGAAAGCAGTAGAAGACGGCCTGTGGGGAAATTAGTTACATGATGGTGCCCAAAGGAAGTAAGGTGGGCGGAATCCAAAGTTGTTTACCACTAAAACTAATTGGCTGTGCAACATCAGGGGAGGTAACAAAACTAGTAACAAGTGTATAGACATATGGCTAGTCCTATAGAAATCCCCCCGTAAAATGACCATTTAAGTGATTGCCCCAATGACTCTGCAGTTTTGTGCTATAAAAGGTTCTGTTTTGCACGAAGTAAATGAGTCCTTGCTAGACTTGGTTCCCCGCTGCGTCTGATTGTCTCCGGGATCGGGAGGCTGGGGAACAGGCGAGCGGCGCACTTACCTTTCCTTGGACCCAGTTCATCCTTGTACGGGTGGACTAAGACCCAGCAACGGCCCAAGTTCTTGGGCTCCCGCACCCAAGTGGGAGACCTGGAAGAAGCTCTTGGCTCCTGGCTTTGGATTGGCACAGCTCTGGTCATTGCACCCATCTGGGGAGTAAACCAGCGGATAGAAGACCTCTCTATCTCTGCCTCTCTGTAACTCTGCCTTTCATATAAATAAATGTATCTTTTAAAAAACACTCTTTTCTTATTTATTTGTTTCTGCAGTAGTCTTTTTTTTAAAAGATTTTATTTGTTTGAGAGGTAGAGTTATAGACAATGAGAGGGAGAGACAGAGAGAAAGGTCTTCCTTCTGCTGGTTCACTTCCCAAATGGTTGCAATGCCCAGAGCTGTATCGCTCCAAAGCTAGGAGCCAGCAGCTTCTTCCTGGTCTCCCGCGAGGGTGCAGGGGCCCAAGCACTTGGGCAATCTTCTACTGCTCTCCTAGGCCATAGCAGAGAAGAGAAGCAGCCAGGACTAGATATGGGATGCCAGCACCACAGGCAGATGATTCATCTACTGTGCCACAGTGCCAGCCCCTAACCTCATTTCTTTTTTTAAAGATTTATTTTATCTATTTGAAAGACATGAGTTACAGAGAGAGGAAGAAACAGAGAAAGAGAGGTCTTTCATCTGCTGGTTCACTCCCCAAATGGCCACATGGCTGGAGCTGAGCCAATCTAAAGCCAGGAGCCAGGAGCTTCCCCTGTGGCTCCCATGTGGGTGCAGGGACCCAAGGACCCAAGCCATCCTCCGCTGCCTTGCCAGGCACATTAGCAGGGAGCTGGATAGGAAGTGGAGCAGCCAGGACTTGAACTGGCACCCATATGGGATGCTGGCACTGCAGGCCAGAGCTTTAACATGCTGTACCACAACGCCAGTACCTAATCTCATTTCTTGTAACTGTTTTCTGGGGAAAAAAGATATTTATTAATTTATTTGAAAATCAGAGTTCCAGAGAGACAGGAAGAGAGAGAGGGGGGGGGAGAGAGAGAAAGATCGATTGATCTTCTATCTGCTGGTTCTAGTGCTGGACCAGGCCAAAGCCAGGAGCTTCTTTCATGTCTCTAACATGGATGGTGGGGTCCAAGCACTCTGATTATCTTCCATTGCTTTTCCTTGGCCATTATCAGGGAGCTGTATCAGAAGTGGAGCAACTGGGACACAAACTAGGACCCATATTGAATGCTGAAGTTGCAGGTGGTGGCTTTACCTGCTATATCAAAATACCAGCCTCTCTTATTACTTTCTAATAAGCATTTTGACTGATTTAGTGTGAACCAAAAGAACAAGTTTAACAAAAGGCATGGGATAAAATCCAAATCACACTCCATAAATGGTATGTTTCAATATTATTGTATCTCAAAATGAACTACTCCCTAAATGTACATGCTAAGGAGCTTACGGCTCTAATCTAGGGGAGACTAGTTTTTCTTAAAAAGTGGAGAGAGTGCAATCTCAGGGAACAGTTAGGGAGAAAACGGTAGAGGAAACTCCACACAAACTGGGGGGACACTGTGGGCCTACATGGAGGGTATAGATACACAGGACTCGAGACCCCAGTAGCCGAGAGCCTCAGTCCAGCTTTGGAGTGAGGTGAGACCAGACCTCACTAGTGATAAAGCTGCGCAAAGAGCCTGGCATGGGCCCGGCTTGGAGCCCTGTGGGGGACAGTGTAGCTGCAAAAATAAAGGGAAAAAAGGGGGCACATTTCACTCTCCTTGACCAATTGGTACTGGCATCCTGTAACTTTCCGAGAGAGGGCTGGCTCCATTTTGGACATACATAACAGCTCTGTCAGCTGGTGTCCACACACCCAGCAACCAGCCAAGAGGAGATGCTTGAGTCAGGCTGGGAGACTTGACACAGGGCTGGGTGCTCGTGAATGTGGGAGCCTTGTTTGGCAGGACTGTGAAAGCACTGTGGCTGTGTGGGAGGGCACAGGATGTGACTGGGACTTTGGGAAGTCACTGAGGGTGGCTTCACATACTTGGGGCTCCCTGATTCCCTGGTGAGAGTCACTGCTTCAGGACCTGAGTTTACACCAAGAAATGCACAGATCCTTTGTGTGGTTCTTATGGTAGTGCAAATGAAAATTGTACCCACTGGGGCTAGCGCCCAGGCACTGGTCTCTTTGGAGGAGAGGAGGTAAGCATGAGACTACACTAACGAACCTGAACAAACCTACCCCCTGATTAAAAGAAAAATATTTATCACACCCAACTTGGGTGTCACCTTGGACACTCCCTTACCCTGGAGCACTGAGCAGAGCATCCTAGCCATACCTAGCACATGCCTCTGGGTATTCACTGTAAGAGGAGACACTCCACTAATCCAAAGAGGCATAGTCCAAAGATAAAAGCCACTACAGGGGGAAAAAAATACAGCCAACAAGTATCACCACAAATGCCTAAAATTAAATGCAGTAATTTGACAAACAAAACTAAGAAGACAACATAATGCCCCCATAAGAACACAACACTCAATACTAGAATGTGAAGATGAAGAGACTGATGAAATGATAAAAATGGAATTCAAAAAATTGATCATAGGATTACCTTGAAATAATCAGAAGCAAATTCATGAACTAAAGAAATCCATAGATGACATGAGTGAAAATATTTGCCAGGTAACTGAGAGTTTTAAAGAGAAATCAAAACAAAATATTAGAAATGAAGAATTCAAATAAAACAAATAAAAATATGATAAAAAGCCTTAAGAACAGACTTGATGATCACTTCTCAGCTTTTTGGCTAAGATCAAGTGTAAGAACAGACTTGATGAGGCAGAAAAAAAGAATATCTTAGAAGACAAATCTCTAGAAATTTTACAGTCAGACCAAAATAAAGAAGAAATTAGAAAAATTAAAAAACAGTGTTAGAGATTTATGGGACACTGTCAAACAACCCAACAAACGGGTCTTGGAAGTTCCTGAAGGCATGGAAAAAGAGAAAGGATTATGTCTTTTAGTGAAATAACAGAAAACTTCCCTAATTTGGAGAAAGAAAGGGACATCCAAGTACAGGAACCACATAGAACTCCAAATAGACATGACCAGAAAAGATCTTCACTATGACACATTGTAGTCAAACTCTCCACAGTAAAACATAAAGAAGAGAGTCTAAAATGCGCAGGAGAGAAATACCAGATTACTTTCAGAGGATCTCTAATTGGACTCACAGCTGACTTTTCATCAGAAACCCTATAGGCAAGGAGAGAATGGCAATATAGATCCCAAGCCTTAACAGAAAAAAACTGTCAACCCAAAATATTGTACCTGGCAAAGCTCTCATTAAGGAATGAAGGTGAAATAAAGACCTCCCATAATAAACAGAAATTGAAAGAATTTTTCACCACCCATCCAGTTTTATAAAAGATGCTTAAGGATGTGCTGCACACAGAAACACGGTCATCATTATGAAAGAAGGTGAAGGCAAAAAATCTTCCAGTAAAAGTACAAAGGAAATGCAAAGTAAAAAGTAGCAATATTTATGGAAAAATGGCAGAGCAAAGTAAATATTCACCTTGAATGTCAATGGCCTCAACTCTCCAGTAAAAATAAACAGACTGGCTGAGCAGATTGAAAAACAAGACCCATCTATTTGCTGCCTACACATCTCACCAACAAAGATACATGCAGACTGAAAGTGAAAGAATGGAAAAAGATATCCCATGCCAACAGAAACCAAAAAAGAACTGGTGTGGCCATCCTAATATCAGACAAAATAGACTTTAACACAAAACCTGTTCAAAGAGACAAACATGGGCACTATGTCATGATTAAGGGATCAATTCAACAAGAAGATGTGACTATTATACATGAATATACACCTAATTACAGGTCTCCTGGCTATTTAAAACAATTGTTAATGGATCTAAAGGGAGATATAGGCTCCAAGACCATAGCAATTGGGGGCTTCAATACTCTACTTTCTGCAATGGACAGATCAACCAGCCAGAAAATTAGCAAGAAAACAACAGATTTATTTGACACCATAGATCAAATGGACCTAACAGACTTCTACAGGACTTTTCATCCTACAGGTACAGACTACACCTTCTTCTCACCAGTGCATGGAGCTTTCTCTAGGATAGACCACATGCTAAGACATAAAACAAGTCTTAGCAAATTCAAAAAAAATTGAAATCATGTCATGCATCTTCTTTGACCACAAGGGAATGCAGCTGGAAATCAACAACTCAGGAATCTCTAGAACATATGCAAACATATGGAGACTGCACAACATGCTCCTGAATGAACAGTAGGTCATAGAAGAAATCAAGGGGCCAGCTGTGGTGTAGCAGGAAAAGCTGCTGCCTGCAGTGCTGGCATCCAATATCAGCGCCGTTTTGAGTCCCTGTTGCTCCACTTCTGATACATCTCTCTGCTATGGCCTAGCAAAGCCTGGCCCCCATGTGGGAGACACAGAAGAAGCTCCTAGCTTCAAATCAGCCCAGTTCTGGCCATTGTGGTCATTTGGGTAGTGAACTCTCTCTCTCTTTCTGTCTCTCTCTTTTTCTTTCTCTCTCTCTCTTTGCCTTCAAATAAATCGGTCGGCGCCGCAGCTCAACAGGCTAATCCTCTGCCTGCGGTGCTGGCACACCAGGTTCTAGTCCTGGTTGGGGTGCTGGATTCTGTCCTGGTCGCCCCTCTTTCTGTCCAGCTCTCTGCTGTGGCCAGGAGTGCAGTGGAGGATGGCCCAAGTGCTTGGGCCCTGCACCCGCATGGGAGACCAGGAGAAGCACCTGGCTCCTGGCTTTGGATTGGCACAATGAGCTGGCCGCAGCGCACCGCAGCGGCCATTGGAGGGTGAACCAACAGAAAAGGAAGACCTTTCTCTCTGTCTCTATCTCTCACTGTCCACTCTGCCTGTCAAAAAATAAATAAATAAATAAAAATAAAAATAAATAAATATTTACAAAAATGCTAGGAGAAATCAAGAAAGAAATCAAAAAATTTCTGGAAACGAGTGAAGAGGACAATACAACATATCAAAACTTATGGAATACAGCAAAAGCAGTGTTAAGAGGGAAGTTTATAGTAATTGGTGCCTACATCAAGAAACTGGCAAGGCACCAATAAATGAGATACTGATACTTCTCAAAGAACTAGAGAAACAACAGCAAACCAATCCAAAGATTAGTAGGATAAAAGAAATAATTAAAATTAGAGGAGAAATAGATAGCCCTTTTGCTGACAGTTGAATAACAGTTTTTTTTTGGCCATAAAATTTGTGAAACTCTTTACTTAGTATAATCATATGTCTATAAAGTTAACTGAAAATAGATCTTCGTAAAAAATAAGAATGGGAATAGGAAAGGGACAAGGAAGAGGGGTGGGAGGGTAGGCATGGTGGGAACAACCACTATATTCCTGCAGTTGTATTTATGAAAAAAAATAAATTGTTATACATTCAACAAATATATACACACACACACACATATGTATATGCATGTGCTAAGGATGTGATATTACAAAGGTTAACAAAAGTAGAATGGTGCATATGGCCTAGCAGTTGAGACTCTCACATTCTACATGGGAGTTCCTGGGTTCAAGTCTTGGCTTCTAATTCCAGTTTCCTGTTAATGAAGGCCCTGGGAAGCAGCGGTGATGGTTTCCCACATGGTAGACCTGTGCTGAGATTCAGCTCCCTTTATTAGTCGAGCCCAGCTCCAAGTTTGCAGGCATTTGGGAAGAAAATGTATGGGAGCTGGGGCCCGTACTGTGGCATAGTAAGTTAATCCTCTGCCTGAGGCGCCCGCATCCTGTATGGGTGCCGGTTCTAGTCCCAGCTGCTCCTCTTCAAATCCAGCTCTCTGCTGTGGCCTAGGAAAGCAATGGGAGGTGGCCCAAGTCCTTGGGCCCCTGCAACCACATAGGAGACCAGGAAGAAGCTCCTGGCTCCTGGCTTCAGATTGGCACAGCTCTGGCCATTGTAGTCATTTGGGAAGTGAACCAGCAGAGGGAAGACCTTTCTCTCTGTCTCTCCCTCTCACTGTCTGTAACTCTACCTCTCAAATAAATAAATAAAATCTCACCTCACCTCTCAGGATCTTAGAATTTTAAAAATATAATCAAAAGGGAATAATTCAGTTGGACTCAATTCCAATATGGGACTTTCATTGTCATACATGCACAATTCAATGAAGCACTAACAACACAGGGGATATAAACCTCATTTAGGAACAGATTTTTACCTTACTGCCAGGTCCTTATCTTGCTAAGCACCAGGCCTCTTGCTGTTTTTTTTTTTTTTTTCTTTTTCAGTCTTCGTAGTCTAGTTTTTTTATTTTTTTAAAGATTTATTTATTTATTTGAAAGTCAGAGTTAGACAGAGAGAAGAGAGGCAGAGAGAGAGAGAGAGCGCGAGGTCTTCTATCCGATGATTCACTCCCCAGTTGGCCACAACAGCTAGAGCTGTGCCGTTCTGAAGCCAGGAGCTTCTTCCAGGTCTCCCACATGGGTGCAGGGGTCCAAGGATTTGGGTCGTCTTCTACTGCTTTCCCAGGCCATAGCAGAGAGCTGGATCAGAAGCGGAACAGCCGGGTCTCAGACCCGCGTCCATATGGGATGCCAGCGCTTCAGGCCAGGGAATTAACCTGCTGTGCCACAGCGCCAGCCCCTGTAGTCTAGTTTTGAGGGAGTTAACATCATTCAGAATGATTAGGACTCAACTCCAATTTGGAAACTGCTGCAGTCATCTTCAGGCTTACATGACTGAAACCATTCTCAGACATGACAATGGCTCTCACTTTACCAGGAGTTACATTTTAGCACCTTGGAGTTAGACACCTGAAGACTGTAAACTATAGTCTTCACATACCCTAACAGCTCTTTGAATTATATGTAGCACTGTTGAAATTACATGTAGCACAGATGTTGAAAGGTCTCATAAGACCCATTTCTTCCATGTAAAACCCTACAACGCAGGTACAATTTAGCTAATTACTATTGAGCACACTCCATAGAGTAAAATAAGAGAAAATACTAAAATATAACTTTGGCCTCAACATTTACAATAGTGTGAATCTGCCAAAAGAAAATATTTGTCAAAGAGCTGGTGTTGTTGTAGATAGAGCAGGTAAATCTGCCACCTGTGATGCTGGCATCCCATATGGGCACTAGTTCGAGTTAAAGCTGCTCCACTTCCAACCCAGCTCCCTGCAAATGAGTGTTTGAAGACACAAGAATATGGCCTTCCAGCTGGATGAATCTCCTGGCTTCTTACTTTGGCCTGGCATAGTTCTGGCCATTGCAGCCTTTTGGGGATGAACCAGCAGATGGAAAATCTCTATCTCTCCCTCTCTAACTCTACCTTTCAAATAAGTAAATAAATAAAATCTTAAAAAATGTTCTGTCAATAATTATACCACTTCAAAACCATCATAAGTATATAATAAACTGTTTTTGCCAGTGCTTCTTTGGCGTATATATAATATCTTCAAGCCTTTACACTTTAGTCTTCAATTATGCAGATTTTAAGCCACATATTGCCTTTAGAAATGCAGTCTTCCTAAGATTTGGTTATACCCACCTCTCCCAAGTCCTAGCACACATCACCCTTGGTGACAGGTCTCCTAAAGCAATGTTTTCCTTAAGGCTCCCTGTGGATTCTCTTCTCTGCTTAACACCACACATATCCCCTCACACCACAGTTGCGAAAGAGTCTCAATTTCTCCATATCCTCCCCAACCCTTGATATTTTCTGTCTTGGCAATAGTGCACCCAATAGGTATAAAGTATTATCTTGCTGTGGTTTTGATTTGTACTTTCCTAAGGATTAATGATACTGAGCACCTTTTAATATGCTTACTAATCACTTGCCTTTCCTTTCTGCAGAACTGTCTTTTCTAACTGACTGTCCAGCATCCAATTGTGCTATCTATCTTTTTATTATTGAATTGGAAAATATTTACTCTTAATGCATGGTTCTTATCAGGTATGTGATTTTCAAATATTTTCTTCTATTTAGATTTTTGTTCATTTTATTGATGTAATCATGTAGAGAACAATTAACAGTCATTTTTCTGAAGTCAATTTTATGACTTTTTACTTTTATTACTTGTACTTCTGATATCATATTCAAGAAAATGTTGGTTGACTTAAAGTCACAAAGCTTATTCCTATAGTTCCTCAAAGAGGTCGACAGTCTTAGCATACGTTAACATCAATTTGGTCCAAATGGTGAACACATGGATCACTTGCACAATTTTATCAGGACCACAGACTTCTAAATGCTTGTGCACACATTTGTACACACATGACTTTACATGGCAAAAGTGATTCAAACTTATTTAACATGAGCATTTTTACAAGCTTAAAATTCTGGTTTGTACCAATGTGTACCTATGGATAATATTTAAAACCAGCAAGATACCGTAGGCTTGTTTTTCCATTTTCTACATGAGTTTTAGTTCTACTGACTGGGATATGACCTATTTTCCTCTCATGATTCTGTGAGTCAGGTAGGAAATGATTGCCTTCATAATCACCCATAATGGTGATAACCAGGTGAGGCTGTTCCTGTCTTAAAGTGATGGAAAGAGCCATGGTCTGAACCAGAGGCTACTGGCTACTATTCCAAATTCTGCTATCTGTGTGCCCTTGGAGAAAGTACTTAACATCTTTGATTCCTCTCTACAAAAAATGAACTCATGAAGCCCATTTTGATGGCAATTCAAAAATAATGAAAGACATAATATGTTGAAATATGCTTACTTATTTAACTTACTTTTTTGATAGGGAGGGAAGAGGGGAGGAAAGAGAGGGAGAGAAGGAAAGGAACGGGAGGAAGAGGAGGAAGAGGCGGGGGTGGGGAGAGGGAGAAGAGGAGGAAGAGGAGAGGAGGGAGAAGAGGGGGGAAGGGAGAGGGAGAACTGTCATATTCACAGGTTCACTTCCCAAATGCCTGCAATCAGGCAAAAGCTGATGGCCAGGAACTCAACCTGGGTCTCTTGCATGACAGGGACCCAATCACTTGACCTATTACCTGCTACTTCCCAGAGTCTGCAATAACAGGAAGCTTGAATCAGGAGCAGAGTCAATATTTGAACCTAGGCAGTATCTGATATGGTCCAAAACAGTATCTTAACCACTATGCCAAACATACACCACAAGATAAAATATTTAATGCATTCAGTATATGATCTGTGATAAATAGATGCTCTATGAGTGTATCAGTCTTCTTTCTCAAAACAAATCACTCCTAGATGCCAATAAAAACTATTTACATATTTTTCTAGTTTCTATTATTTCAAATAGAGAAGTTTTTGCCTAAGCTTTCAAGGTACTTTCTATCTAACTAGACCTCAAAATTCTAACATTCTATGAAGTATAAACTACCCCACTTGGTTTTTAATATGGTAGTTTGCAATCTTATGGGCCTTCCTATCTCCTAAGAAAGGTCCAGAGAGACTATTAAAAAAAGGCAGGATGTTATCAGGGTTGTGAGACAGAAACAAATTAGTTGGGGTTCAGAAAATGATATAGGTTATGTGGATAGGGAAATCAGAAAATTCCTAGAGGAATAATTACAGTGAAAAATTGAAAGACGGTTAGGATAGAGTAACTCCTAAAGTAATTAGGAGTCTCTGGGCAAATGAAAGAGCTAGCATGAAAATATTGATATGTGAAAGGAGAGAGTATGTCTGAACTAAACAGAATCTAGGTTCCTGAAACACCTTAAGCATAGATTATGCATGGGAGAAAGGTGGGTCCACAGCATAGAGAACAATGAATGGCAGATGGAGTTTGGCCTTTACTGAGGATGATGAAGGGCCAAGAAGAAAAACAGCAATAGTTAACTGGATTAAGATGGTGCAGTAGGGAAGGAGTTTGCTGCTCAAGTCTAGGAGAAGATAGTTTTAAAAAAGTGGAAAGAGTGCAGTCTCAGGGAAGTTAGGGAGAAAACAGCAGAGGAAACTCCACACAGATTGGAGGAACACAGTTGATCTATGTGGAGGGTGAGGACATGCACATCTCAGGACCCCAGCAGCCAAGAGCCTCTGCACCAGCAAAGGAGAGGGAGATCAGACCAGACTCCAGCAGTCCAATCCACTGGCAAAAAAGCTGCAGGAAAAGCCTAGAGGGAATCTGGCTTGTATCCCTGTGGGGGAGTGTACCTGCCAAATGAGAGGAGAAAAACAAAGAGGGAGCATGTTTTCTCTCTCCTCGATCACCCTACAAAGACATCCTATAAGAAGCTGACAGAGAGAAGATGCCATTTTGGACATAAATAACAGCTGCACCAGGTCATGTCCATGCCCAGCAACCAGCCAAGTGGAGACTCCCGAGTCTGGTGGGGAGAACAGACAAGGGGCTGGGTGCTTGTGACTGTGGGAGGCTTGTGTTTCAGGACTGTGAAAACATCAAGGCTGCTTGGGAGGACTCAGAATGTGGTTGGGTCATTGGGCAGACATTGTGGGAGGCTCCACACAATCAGGGCTCCCTGGTTACCTGGTGAGAGACATTGCTGGAGAATCTGAACTTACACTAAGGATTGCATAGATCCTTTTTGTGGTCCTTGTGGCAGAGCTGACCAATGATATACTCACTGGAGCTAGTGCCCAGACACTGGTCTCATTTGAGGAGAGGAGCTCAGCTGAGTCTACGCCAACAGACTGGAAGAAACCTCTCCTCTGATAAAAAAAAAAAAGGGGGGGGGGGGGAGATGTACCACACCAAACCTGTGTGTGCCACCTCAGATACACCCTTCAACCTAAAACACTGAACAGAGCTCCCTGGCCACACCCCCTACAGGCCTCTAGAAATTCCCTGAAAGCGGACACTCCACTAATCTGCTCAGACATAGTCCAAAGATAAAAGCCATTACAGGGAGGGGGAGGGGAGAGGGAGGAGGTGGAGAAAGAAGAAGAAGAAAAAGAAAAAGAAGAAACTAATGAGTAACTCCACAAATGCCAAATAACAAACACACCAATTCAAGAAACAAGAATAAGGAAGATAAGGAAGACAAAATGACACCCCCAAATGAACACAACACTTCAGTACTAGGTTGTGAAGGTGATGAGACTGAAGAAATGCCAGAAATAGAATTCAAAATGTTTATCATAGGATTATTTAGACATAACCAGAAGCAAATGCACGAACTAATGAAATCCAATCATGACATGAAAGAAAATTTCTCCCATGAAATTGAGATCTTAAAAGGAAATCAAAATGAAATTTTGGAAGTGAAAAATTCAAGAGAACAAATAAAAAATACAGGCAAAAGCCTTAACAACAGAATTGGTAAAGCAGAATAAAAAATATTTGACTTAGAAGACAAAGCACAGGAAATTATACCATCAGACCAAACACAAGAAGAAGACATTAGAAATCTAAAAAATACTGTTGGGAATCTAGAGGATACTATCAAGTGACCCAGCATATGGGTTCTAAAAGTTCCTGAAGGTGTGGAAAAAGAGAAAGGATTTAAAGGCATTTTTAGTGAAATAATAACAGAAAATGTATCCAGTTTGGACAAAGAAAGGGACATCCAGGCACAGGAAGCACATACAACTCCTGATAGGCATAACCAGAAAAGATCTTCACCACAACACACTATAATGAAACTCTCCAAGATAAAACAAAGATTCTAAAATGTTCACAAGAGAAATGCCAGATTACTTTCATAGGATCTCCAACTGGTCTCACGGTAGACTTCTCATCAGAAACTCTACAGGCTAGGAGAGAATTGTGAGATATAGTCTATGTCTTAAGAGAAAAAAACTGTCAATCCAGAATATGGTACCCTGCAAAGCTCTCATTTATGAATGAAGGTGAAATAAAGACCTTCCATAACAAATAGAAACTGAAATTTCACCACCTATCCAGTCCTGCAGAAGATGCTTAAGGATGTGCTACACAGAAACACAGAAACATGGTCATCACTACAGAAGAAGGTAAAGAAAGGAAAATTCCCAGGAAAAGTACAGAGGAAATCCAAAATAAAATATAAGAATATTTATGGAAAAATGGCAGGGCAATGTGGTTACTTACCAATAGTCTCTTTGAATGTAAATGGCCTTAACTCTCCAGTTAAAAGACACAGACTGGCTGAATGGATTAAAAAGCATATCTCATCTATTTGCTGCCTACAAGAAACACATCTCACCAACAAAGATGCACTCAGATGGAAAGTGAAAGGATAGAAAAAGATATTCCATGCTAACAGAAACCAAAAAGGAGCTGGTGTGTCCATTCTAATATTAGACAAAAAGGACAATAACACAAAAACTGATAAAGAGACAAAGAAGGGCACTATGTAATGATTAAGGGATCAATTCCACAGGAAGATGTAACTATTATAAATATAATATACACTATTATAAATGTATATGTACCTAATTACAGGACACCTGGTTTTTAAAAGAAATGTTAAGCAATCTAAAGGGAGACATACACTCCAATACAATAGTAATATGGCATTTCAATACCATACTTTCAGCAATGGACAGAACAACAGAAAATCAGCAAACAAACAGCACAGTTAATCAACACTATAGACCAAATGGACCTAGCAAATGTCTACTGAACTTTTCATCCAACAGGTACAGAATATACATTCTTTTCACCAGTACATGGAACCTGCTCTAGGACTGACCATATGCTAGGCCATAAAACAAGTCTCAGCAAATTCAAACAAATCTAAATCATACCATGCACCTTATCAGCCCACAATGCAATGAAGCTGGAAATCAACAACTCGGGAATCTCTAGAACATATGTAAACACATGGAGACTGAACAACATGCTCCTGAATGAACAGTAGGTATAGAAGAAATCAAAAGATAAATCAAAAAATTTCTGGAAGCAAATGAAGACAACAGCACAACATATCAAAACTTATGAATTATAGCAAAAGCTATAAAAAAGTGTTAAGTGAAAAGTTTATAGCAGTTGGTGTCTACATTAAGAAATTGGAAAGGCACCAAATAAATGAGCTATCAATGGATCTCAAAGATATAGAAAAGCAATAGCAAACCAAACCCAAAACTAGTAGGAGAAAATAATTAAAATTAGAGACGAAATCAACAAAATTGAAAGAAAAAATACAAAAATTAGCAAATAAAGAGCTGGTTTCTTCAAAAAATAAACAAAATTGACACACCATTGGCCCAAGTAACCAAAAAAAGGCAGAGAGAAGACCTGAATCAATAATATTAGAGATAAAAAAGGAAATGTATTAACAGACACCACAGAAACAAAAAGAATCATCAGAAATTACTACAAAAACCTATATGCCAACAAACTGGGAAATCTAGAAGACATGGATAGATTCCTGGACACATACAATCTACCTAAATTGAGCCATGAAGACACAGAAAACCTAAACACATTACCAAAATGGAAACTGAATCAGTAATAAAGACCCTCCCAAAAAAGAAAAGCCCAGGACCAGATGGCCTCACTGCTGAATTCTATCAGACATTTAAAGAACTAACTCCAATTCTTCTCAAGTTACTCAAAACAACTGAAAGGGAGGAAATCCTTTCAAATTCTTTCTGTGAAGCCAGCATCACCTTAATTCCTAAATCCAGAAAAGATGCAAAAGAGAAACAGAACTACAGACCAATTTCCCTCATGAACATAGATGCAAAAATCCTCAAAAAATCCTGGCCAATCGAATCCAACAACACTTCAGAGAGATCATTCACTGGGACCAAATGGGATTTATTCCTCATATGCAGGGATGGTTCAACATTCACAAATCAATCAACGTGATACATCACATTAACAAACTGTTGAACAAAAACTGTATGACTATCTCAAAAGATGCAGAGAAAGCATTTGATAATACACAACATCCTTCCATGATGAAAGCTCTAAGCAAATTGGCTCTAAAATGGAACATTCTTCAACACAATCATGGTAATTATGACAAATCCATGGCCAGAGTCCTACTGAATGGGGAAAAGTTGGAAGCATTCCCACTGAGATCTGGAACTAGACAAGGATGCCCACTCTCGCCATTGCTATTCAGTATAGTACTGGAGGTTTTAGCCAGAGCAATTAGACAAACTGGGAAAGAGGAAGTCAAACTATCCCTATTTGCAGATGACATGATTCTATATAAAAGGGATCCAAAAGACTCCACCAAGAGACTACTGGAACTCCTAGAAGAGTTTGGTAAAGTAGCAGGATATAAAATCAATACACAAAAATCAACAGCCTTTGTATAGCCAGACAATGCCATGGCTGAAAAAGAACTTCTAGGATTAATACTATTCATAAGAGCTACAAAAAAGAATCAAACACCTTGGAATAAATTTAACCAAGGATGTCAAAGATCTCTACGATGAGAATTATAAAATATTAAAGAAAGAAATAAAGATACAAAAAAATGGAAAAATCTTCCCTGTTCATGGAACGGAAGAATCATCATCATCAAAATGTCCATTCTTCCGAAAGCAATTTAGAGATTCAATGTGATATCGATCAAAATACCAAAGATATTATTCTCAGATCTAGAAAAAATGATGCTGAAATTCATATGGAAACACAGGAAACCTAGAATAGGTAAAGCAATCTTATACAACAAAAACAAAGCTGGAGGCATCACAATACCAGATGTTAAGATATACTACAGGGGCCAGCGCTGTGGCACAGTGGGTTAATGCCCCAGCCTGAAGTGCTGGCATCCCATATGGGCTCCAGTTTGAGACTCGGCTACTCCACTTATGATCCAGCTCTCTGCTATGGCCTGGGAAAGCAGTACAAGATGGTCCGAGTCCTTGGGCTCCTGCACCAGTGTGGGAGACCCAGAGGAAGCTCCTGGCTCTGGATAGGCACAGCTCCAGCTATTGCTGCCAATTGGGGAGTGAACCAAAGGATGGAAGACCTCTCTCTCTCTCTGCCTCTCCTTTCTCTGTGTAACTCTGACCTTTAAATAAATAAATAAATATTTAAAAAAAGACATACTACACAGCAGTTATAATCAAAACAGCCTAGTACTGGTACAAAAACTGGTGGACAGACCAATGGAATAGTAACATCAGAAATAAATCCAAGCATGTACAACAAACTTATACTTGACCAAAGAGCTAAAATCAATCCCTGGAACAAGGACAGTCTCTTCAACAAATGGTGCTGGGTCTCCACATGCAGAAGTATGAAGTAGGACCCCTACCTTGCACCTTACACAAAAATCCATTCAAATTATTTGCAAACAATGCAACTGATAAAAGATTAATAACCAGAATATATAATGAAATCAAGAAACTTAACAAAAACAAAACAAATGACCCAGTTAACAGATAAGCCAAGGACTTAAACAGACATTTTCAAAAGAGGAAGTCCAAATGGCCAACAGACACATGCAAAAATGCTCAGGATTACTAGACATCAGGGAAATGCAAATCAAAAACACAATGAAGTTTCACCTCACCCCCATTAGAGTGGTTTTCATATAGAAATCAACAAACAACAAATGCTGGAGAGGATGTGGGAAAAAAGGTACCCTAATCCACTGTTGGTGGGAATGTAAACTGGTACAGCTTTTGTGGAGGACAGTTTGGAGATACCTCAGAAATCTGAATATAGACCTACCATATGACCCAGCCATCCCTTTCCTGATAATTTACCCAAGGGAAATGAAATCAGCAAATTAAAGAGTTATCTGCAGCCCCATGTTTATTGCTGCTAAATTCACAACAGCTAAAATATGGAATCAACCTAAATGCCCATCAGCTGAAGACTGGATAAAGAAATTATGGAATATCTACTCTATGGAATACTACAGAGCAGTTAAAAAAAATGAAACCTGGTCATTAGCAATAAAATGGGGGTGCAAGGGTGGGTATGGTGGGAAGAATCACTATATTCCTAAAGTTGTACTTATGAAATTTGTACTCATTAAATAAAAGGTTTCTTTGAGAAAAAACAGCATGTGAAGAAAGGTGTTCTAGGATGATAATTCTGTCAGCACTATACAACATGATTTAGGTGTGAAGTGTGTGACCACACCAGAAGGGGAGAAACAGGTTAACTACTGCAATATTTCAAAGATCAAGACTACGTATGCCTTCCCATCATCAACCTCCCGAATTCTGTGACCAGAATCCTGATTTTATTACAGAATCTTACAGGCAGCAATATGCTCAGTAATAACTGAGACTTCATGGCCTGCAAAGTCTAAACTATTTGCTATACCGCCATTTGCAGAACAGCTAACTGAATCCTGGCTTAGATCAGTTTGTTTTTGCCTCTTGGGGAAAAATCCCTTTCTCTGAGCATATGTCCTAACATGAATGGAATGAAAGACAACATGTAAATGAGTGCCTGTGGTTGCTGCAATACAATGTTATGAATGGACTCTGAAAATTGAATTTCATAGAATTTTCATGTATCATGAAATGTTTTTTCTTTCATATACTTTTTGATTTATACTTTTTAAAAAAGATTTATTTTTATTTTATTTTTAAAGTCAAGGTTACAGAAAGGGAGGGAAAGACAAAGAGAGATTTTCCATTTGCTGATTCACTCCCCAGAAGGCTTCAATGGCCATGGTTGGGCCAGCCCAAAGCCAGGAGCTTCATCAGGTCTCCCATGTGGGTGGCTGGTAGACATATATTTGAGGCATCTTCTACTGCTTTACACTGGCCATCAGCAGGGAGATGGATAGAAAGTGGAGCAGCGGGGACATGAATAGGCATGCATATGGGATGCTACCATCCCAGGGGTGGCTTAACCCATTACACAACGCCAGCCCCTGATTCACACACTTTTAGAGGGTACCTTGTAATTATTCTTCTTTTGCTATTTGTCAATCATCTAAAACTCTAAAAAGTACTTTTGGCTCCTGGATCATACAAAACCAGGCAGCAGGCTGTTACTGGTCCATGGGCTATAGTTTGCAATCCCTGATTCAAATCAGTTGCAGCTACTCTAAACTCCTTTCCAGGTCATGTTTAAGGAGCAGTTAGGTTTTTGATGTGGTTTTGATCAAGGAGACATAAGACAAAGTCTGCGGATGAGTTTCTTTAAAAAAGATTTTCTCAGCTAATAAAAACAGTTGTGTAAGAAAAATGCAGCCACTGAATATGACATGTTTGGAGCTGAGGCAGGTATTTGCACATTCATGAGGGGAAGGCCAAACAGTGACAGAGGAGCATCTTAATTGTGCAAAGTGAAAGACAAAAGTGGAGCTAAAGCAGAATGGCAATAGCGATAGGGACTGACATAGAACAGTTGCTTCAAGAGAACCTGTTGAAGTTGAATTGGTGCTCCAGTGAGCTCTGGGTTAGGAAATACATAAAGGAACAAGACTGATAACTGTATCAGGAAATAGAGTCCAAAAGAAAAGGACAATGTTGTCACTTTAATTATTGATTGTTTTATTTGACACAGTTATAGACAGTGAGAGAGACAGAGAGAAAGGTCTTCCTTCAGTTGGTTCACTCCCCAAATGGCTGCCATGTGGCTGGCGCTGCGCCAATCTGAAGCCAGGAGCCAGGTGCTTCTCCTGGTCTCCCATGGGGTGCAGGGCCCAAGCACTTGGGCCATCCTCCACTGCCCTCCCGGGCCACAGCAGAGAGCTGGACTGGAAGAGGAGCGACCGGGACTAGAATCGGCGCCCATTTGGGATGCCTATATGGGATGCCGTTGCCGCAGGTGGAAAACCAAGTGAGCCATGGCACTGGTCCCTGTGTTGCCACTTTTAAAAGAAGTGATGTGATAGGTCCAACTCCGAATTCTTGCTTCCTGCTAATGTGCACCCAAGGAGGGGACAGCAGGGCACAGTTCAAGCAGGTCTCCACACAGGAAACCTAGACAGAATTCCTGGCTCCTGGCTTTGTCCTCTGCCCATCTCCAGCTGTTGCAGGCATCTGGAGGGAATGACTCAGTGAATGGGAACTCTCTTTCTCAAATAAATACATTTTTGAGAAAAAAAAATTAATAAAAGAAGTGATTGCTTGAGGGGAAATGAATGTGGTTCTGACCTCAGGGAGGCAGCATGAGACTAATAACCAGACTGCTGAGTCCCAGCAAGGGCTCTGCTGATTCCAGCTCCCCGGAATGTGAAGCAGGTCATTTCTCCTCGGAAGCCTGCTTGCCACTCCTGGAGGTGCTAATGAGAGCAGGCCAAGTAGGGGTCACACGTTCCATGTGACAGGATCAGCCTGCACAGGCCCCAACGTGGAATCCAGGCCCCAGAGTCCAGGAAGGTTCAGTCTCAGGCTGATGCTGTTTCTCTCAAGCGCCTGTGTCTTTAGTTGCACACCAGGGAGCCCTCAAAGAGAAACAACTCTGTCCCCATGTCCCATTTGCTTTAATCTAAGCAGATCAGTGACTTTCAATCTGTGTTCCTGGGAGGCTCAGTGTTCCAAGAAACTCTAGGAAGTGCTGTGGGCAGCAGTTACTATAGCTGAGTGACAAAAATGTAAAATGTTCTAAAAAAAAACAAAGCACAATCAATAGCAAAAAACACCAAAAAGTCTGATTCTTCTCCTTATTTTAAAAGGCAGAGTATGAGAACGATGGGATGTAGGTTAAAACACCCGATCTACAATGATACATGCCATGTAGCTAAAAGGAAAGAAAGATCAGAGTTCTGACACTCTGGAGTTAAATTCTCTCTTCCTGCATATAGGAAGGAAAGACTGTACCAAAACAGGTGAGAATGGAGAAAAGGCAAGTTAATCCACTATTTACATAATAAATAGTGATTCATGACTGGTTTAAGTGTATAATAATAATAAAACACACGCGTGTTGAAGAGCCTGTAGAGCAATCAGAACGCCCATGGACTGCTATTTAAGAGCATAAATGGGTATATCCACTGGGAAAGCCATTTGGCAAGATCTCATACAGTAGTAAGGTGGATTTGAAATGAATCAGCGTAGTAGGGTTAACTTCAGGCATAGGTCCTGTGGTGAGATGGCTGTGTAATGAAAACTCAGCCTAGGGCCAGGACAAGCTTATACAGCATTGCTGTAATAGCAAGCAATTGGTAATAACCAGAAATGGAGGAATAATAAATTAATTATGTCATATGCATTAAATAATGTACTTCACTATAATTCAACTGTTGGAGGGTGGGCACTAAGCCCAACAGTTAAGATTCCCATATTCCACATCAGAGTATCTTGGTTGGAGTCCCAAGTCTAGCTCCTGATTCCAGCTTCCTTCCAGTGAAGACCGGGGGAGTCAGTGGTGATGGCTAGAGTCAGTGGGTCTCCAGCACCTTGTGGGAGACTGGGTTAAGTTCCAGCTCCCAGCGTGGTTCCTCCAGCAATTATGGGTATTTGGGGAGTGAACCATGAGATGGCAGCTATTTCTCTGTTTTTCTGCCTCTCATTCTCTCAGCCTTTCAAAGAAATAAAATACTGTGATTTTTAAATCTCAAATATTTTATGTGTGAAAAGTAAATGCAAAAGGATATCTATATATAGAGAGAGCATATGGCCATTTATATAAAAATATTAAGCATATGGAATAAATTATTATAACTGCTTCTATATATCATAAAAGAATAAAATTATAGTGGCCAGAATTGTGGCCCAGTGGGTAAAGCCATCACCTGTGATGCCAGCATTCCCTATGAGCAGAGGATCATATCATGAATCATGGTTATTGTGCTTCCAATTCAGCTTCATGCAAATGTGCCTGGGAAGGCAGTAAAACACTTGTGCCCCATCACCCATGTGGGAGATCCAGATGGAGTTTCAGGCTCCTGGTTTCAGCCTTGTTAAAACCTGGTTGTTGCAGCTATCTGGGGAGTGAACCAGTAGGTGGAAGATCTGTCTGGTCTCAATTCTCTCCTCTCTGTCTCTTTCTCTCTCTAACCCTACCTTTCAAATAAATCTTTTGAAAATAATAAAAGTTTAATTGTGAACATGTACACTAATTTCCAGGCAGTTGTACTTGGGAGGGACAGAAAACTAGACAGAGTGTTTATGTGGAATAAGACAGGAAAGAGAAGGCTTTCAAAGAATCTATATTTAAAACCTTATTTAATCCAACAAAGATCTGCAGCAAATGTGACAGAGTGTTAAAATGTGTTATATCTAGATGGTGGATTCATGGGCGCCTTCAAAACTGTGTTACTGAATGTGTGAAACAATACATAATTTTTAAGAATGTCTTGCACAGTTCATTTTAATAGCAATTTTTTTAGGCTGCACATTCAATCGGCAATTCCATGACAAAATGGAACACTTTTGCTGCACATAGTAAGGTGATGTAATAATAATGAAGTACAGATTAGGATGAAGCACTGCTGTGAGATTGTAAAATAGATAAGGAACCATTCAGTTCACTTTGAAACCCAAGGAAATTGACCCATTAACCCAAATGGGACATTTCAACATTTTCACCAGCAGCAGACTGAATAATTACTCATCTAGCAGGAAGAACTCTTAATATGTATAGTCTTATCATGATATATGTTGTAGCATTAAAAATACTTTAACAATAACACAAAAAGTGAAACTACTTGAATGCAAAGCTTTATCAATTTAAATCAGTTTCTTTAGTTTTGTAAATTTAATCAAGAGCATCTTAATTATTTCTCAAAAAGTAGAATGCTTGCATGGTTTTTCTAATTTGAAATACCTTCCTTATACTACAAGAAACACAGATATAAAAGTATAGAAAAAGAAAATTTGTATAAATCTTTTACAACAATTTATACTGTATTATAATGCAAACAGAGAAATGGAAAAATTTTGTAGATCCAGAAATTTTTCATGTAACCCACACAAAAATGTAACCACAAACCAAAATAGGAAATGGACTACTACCAGCCTCCTAGAAGCTGTCATGATTCTTCCCATCATTAACCACCACCCCTCCCCCCCAATTAAATACTTTCCTTAATTCTAACATCATAGATTTCTGGAGGTTTTTTTGTTGTTTTGCTTTGTTTTTAGCAAAAATCAATTTTTCTTCCTTTGCTTAGCATCCTACTTGTGAGATTCATTAATGGTTTTGCTTATAATTTAGGTCACTTACTTTCACTGCTATATAAAACTCCATAACATATCTCACAGTGTCTATCCATCCTACTAATCAAAGATAACTGAAGGTGTTTCCAGCTTTTGGCATCCATAATTAAAGATGCTATGATACTCCTTATCTTTTTAGGTACATATGTAGACACACACGTGCACATGCACAAACACGGGAATTTCCAAAGTTCATAGAAAATGTCTATTTAAAAAAATCTATGCATGAATTTCAAATCTTCCTGCATCAAAATTGTTTACTTCTTAATTCCATTTCCACAAACATTCTTAAGTATATTTTACATACATAAGTGTAGCAGTAAATGGATATGTGTTCATATATATTTGATGATTAATTATGTATGTAGTTTTATTCAATTTTTAAGTTTTTAAAGATAGCACTACCTGAGAGTTTAAGTATACATGGAACAAGAATGGAAGAAGACTGAAAAATGTGGAAGCTAAGTGGTTGGCGCACAGAGATTTTATGACACTGTTTCATTTTCTTTTGACCTGAAATTTTTTATAAACGAAGCCTTTTCAAAGTGGTTTTATGAGTCTTATATTTTATTAAAATAAGAGTGATGAAGTTTTAAGATAATGCTATGAAAAGCATAGAAAGGCAGTGGAAATGTTCCAGATTACAGAAGGTGAAAGTAATCTAACAACTTAATATAATATCTGAACCTTGACCGGATCATGAATGAAAAGCGAAGTGTTATAACTGGCATTCATTCACCTGATGAAATTAAAAAGTGAATGTATCAATGATCAATGTGAAAAGTTAAAATTAAGAGGTGCTGGTTGCATCATTTTACTTAAGTTTTGAAATTTACTTAAGTTAACTGTCCTATGGTTGCATAAGGAAATACCCTTACTTTAAAGAAGGTCAGATTACAGTATTTTGGGCCAACCACCATCAATTGTGTAACTTAACCCTCAAATGGTTCAGGAAGATAACAAAAAAGGAAAATATATAAATACAAATGTGCCTGTGTATGTATTCTTATGTGCAAATAATAAAACGCGTAAAGCAAAAAGTTAATAATCAATACTCTTGCTAAGAAGTATACAGGGGGTAGCGGTGCTCTGGCTGAGAAGGTTAAACCTCTGTCTGCAGCGCAGGCAACACATATGGACGCCAGTTTATGTCCCAGCTGCTCTACTTCTGATTCAGCTCCCTGCTAATGCCCCTGAGAAAGCAGTGGAAGATGGCCCAAGTACTTGGGCTCGTGCACCCAGGTTGGAGGCTGAATGAAGCTCATGGCTTTGTCCTGGCTCAGTGCTGCCCATTGCAGCCATTAGGGGAGTATACCAGCTGATGCAAGATCTCTCTAACTCTGTCTCTCCCTGTCTCTCTAACTCTGCCTTTCAAATAAATAAATAAACCTTTTTAAAAATGGTAGTATAAGAGTTTATGCTGTTCAACTCTAGTCATCAACTGGTAGTTGGGAATCTTCATATTTTAGTCGTTCTAATGGCCCCTTTTTTGAATAGCAATATTCTAGAAGACAACAATGCAAGTTGTTTCTTACTGTGGCTTTCCTTTGTGTTTTTCACTTCACTGAAAACTAATGGTTTTGAGTTCTTTTTTTATATGTCATTTGGTTTAGATGTTCTCTTATGTGGAATAATAATCTGAGTCTTTTTCCTATTTTTCTATAGGATTGCCTACCTTTTCTTATTGCTTTGTAAGTTCTTTCACATTTCACATAAATTTTAAATAAAATTAAAGTAGTTTCAAAGAAACTCCAAATTATAGGTAAGAGGCTTGAGTTAGATTCCTGGTCTCTGGGGAGTTGTTCTTACAAAAGATTTAGCACCTCTGCTTTGGCCCAGCAGTAGAACTTCTATCCACACCCTGCTGGATTTTGTTTCAATCTCACTCAAACAGATGACTCCAGAGCAGTAACAGTTTTGCTTTTTCTTCCTAGCACAGTTACAAGGACTCATCACAACAAGCAGGCTTTCCAGGTACAAGTGAGGAAAGGGTTGAACCCCACTAAACTTCTTCCACATGACAACACTTTGAAAAACACTAGTTCACAACAATACTTAAACTCCACTGTGTATATTAATTATCTTGGATTTTCAATGAAAGGGAAATTTTTGATAACTTAAGTATGTGATTATTTTTATTAACATTGTTAAGACTGTCATCAGTATCATGAATATTTCTCAGCATTGACACAAATTAAAGGACATATGGACGAGGAATTTGAAAGCACTCGAAACTATTCATTCCATAATTTCCATTCCCAAGTCAGCCTTTCAGTGCCCACATCATCTGGAGCCAATCAGTCTTCTCTTGAGTACCTCTGGCCTCCCAGGGAAGAGGCCAAGAGTACTCTGTATAGATGGCTTGAGTCCCATCATGCCTTAGAGCGATGCTTCTTCAATCTCACTGTGATTAAATGTTAGTAAGTAGATTCAGACTGATAGATCTGTGACAAAGCACTGACCGTCTCCATAACTATAACAAGTTCCTATGCGGTGCCAGGGCTGCTGGTTTGTAACCCCTCTTTTTGAACAGCAACATTCTCAAAGACAATAATGCAGGTAGCTAAGCCTTCTACATTCAACTAGTAGTAAGAATGAAGTAACTGAACACGACTCTAGCTCTAAGTTTTCTCTGAGGGCCAACAGAGAAAGATCTTTAAGGAGTTAGTACACAAAATCACTAAAAACGGCTGATAGAATTTTGTTGACAAAGGAAGGCAAGGAAATCCCAAAGCTGTTGATAGACTAAGAAAGTAGAGAAGGACCAAAACACGGGGCCCTGCGGCTCATAGATTCTACAGGGAAGAGCGAAAGCAGAAGTGAAGGTGATTGTGGTCTCAAAAGCAACGGGAAAGGAGGAAGCCTACAGAGAACAATGAGATCCCAGCTAGAAAACCCAGTGGTATTTTCCCAGCAAAGACATAAAAAGGCTATGATGTCAACAACACGAAATCATAAAGAATATCACCAAGGCTAAGAGCTACAGGCTGAGGCCAGCAAGGACACAGTGGAGTCTGGAAGACAATGTGGACAAGGCTGAGGGAAGGCTGGCCTAGTCAGAAAGCAGGGGCTTTAGGGGCCGGCATTGTGGCACTGCAGGTAAAGCGGCCGCCGGCCACTCTCACATCCCATAAGGTGCCGGTTGGAGTTCCAGCTGCTCCACTTCCAATCTAGCTCCCTGATAATGGCCAGGGAAAAGTACGGGAAGATGGTCCAAGTGCTTGGGCTCCTGTCACCCACATGGGAGACCCAGAAGCAGCTCCTGATTTTGGGCTGGTCCAGCCCTGGCCATTGCAGCCATCTGAGAAGTGAAGTAGCAGGTAGAAGATATCGCTCTAACTTTGACTTTCAAATAAATAAATAAATAAATAAATAAAACTTTAAGAAAGCAGAGGCTTCCTAATGAGAGTGGCAGCAGCTCAGCTGCCCAACCAGGTGAACAGAAGTGTGCAGATTCCAGTATGGCCCTCCCACCCTCCTCCCCTATGGGCACCGGCTAGCAATGCACAATGGCAGCCACAGTCATACCTCAACCAGCCCCTCCTCCAGCAAGAGTTAATGAAACTGGGAGAAAGTTTGGGATCTATGGCATAACATATTGAAGGAAACGGCAGTGACAGGAAATGCCAGTTCAAGTTAACCAAACAGAAAAAAAATCAGCAGTGTTGATAGGACAAGCCATGTATAGCAAGGAAAATGAAAAGGCATATATGGAATGGGTTAAACAAACAGCATTCTCAAAAACATTGAACTCATATGTAACAAAGTGCTCGGCAGGCCACAGAGAAAAGGATTATTGAAGGCTAGGTGGCTCAGGAGGTTTCTCACTAAGCTGCTTATGGTAATAAGAAGAGATTACAATGAGCCAGGCACTGTGCTAAAGGCTTTATACGTAGGATTACAATATAATTGATCAACTGGGCCCAGAACATTTGAAGACTGAAAGAGTGGGATAAAATTATTCAAATAAAATCATGAATACTTCTTGACTTATCAACTTGAAATAGTTCTACTCAAAAACATTTTCCTATTATTAATATAAACATAAAACATATTCATAAATTAGTGAAATTATAAAAATTATTACATTGATTATTAAATAGTTAACCACATAATTAGAATAATTATCATTTGTATGTAGCTATACACTTGAATCCATATTTATATCTGTTTCTAACGCACATTAGTGTCATTTTTCTATACTTTTTTTTTACAGATATATTTATTTATTTATTTGAAAGAGTTACAGAGAGGTAGAGAAAGAGAGAGAAGTCTTCCATCTGCTGGTTCACTCGCCAAATGGCCACAATGGCTGGAGCTGGGCTGATATAAAACCAGGAGCCAGGAGCTTCTTCTTGGTCCCCCACGTCCTGTGCAAGGGGCCCTGGAACTTGGGCCACCTTCTACTGCTTTCCCAGGCCATAGGCCATAGCAGAGAGTTGGATTCAAAGTGGAGCAGCTGGGACTCAAACCAGCACCCATACGGGATGACGGCATTGCAGGCAGTAGCTTTACCAGCTAGATCACAGCATCGGCCTCTCTAGAGTACTTCTAACAATATATTATCTCTTTTCAACTTTACTGGAAATCTTCTTTAAAAATGTTGTTTTCTAAATTTTAAACTGTTGAAATGTTTAGTTACCTCTTCTCTATTACACAATTTTGGGGAAAATACTTTCTCTACAGCTGAAAAATATTTGAGTACATAAGGATGGCTGAAAGGTAGATAATCTCATGTCTAATATTTTCCCTTTGAAATCTGTCAATGTTTCTATGCAGATATTTTTACCATTACTGTCTTAGTGACTCTCAGAATATGCTGTATCAACAAATATTTTGAAAAACCAATCTCACCAAATAAGTTATTTGGATATATTGTTTTTTTGATGATCATAGATTGTCAGTTTTGATTTCATTTTATCTGATCAGAAAATAAATTTATCAAACTAAAACAGAGGCTTTATGGAAATTCTTCCTGGAAATCAAGACAGCTCGAAGTGCAATGGCAGGCTGTCCAAATTAAATGTGGCATAAAAGCTGAGCTCTCAAATCACAATTCAGTTTCCTGCATATTCTTTAAGAATACATTTCAGTGCCTACCTGTAAGCTCTGCAATTTTCAAAAAGCTCCCAAAGCTTCAGTTCTTGGATGTTCAATTTTTGAACATCTTAATGAAAAGCCTCCAAATCATTCTAAAGAAAGCCACAACAAAATTTTAGGTGACTCATTTACGAGTCCACTGGACTCCATCCCACGATGCTGAGGATTAGTCCAAGTTAGTGCTCTATGGCCTCAGATATCATTAAATTCACACAACGCTGGGCAACCAAAGGAAAATTTCCTTGCTGGAGGGTGTTTTTCCCCTCCTTTTTCACAATTTAGTTGTTTTTTTTTTTCCCCACAGATAGAGTTAGACAGTGAGAGAGAGAGAGAGAGAAGGGTCTTTCTTCTGTTGGTTCACTCCTCAAATGGCCGCATGGCCGGCGCTACGCTGATCCAAAGCCAGGAGCCAGGTGCTTCCTCCTGGTCTCTCATGTGGGTGCAGGGGCCCAAGCACTTGGACCATTCTCCACTGCCCTCCCAGGCCATAGCAGAGAGCTGGACTGGAAGAGGAACAAGTGGGACTAGAACCCGGTGCGCATATGGGATGCCGGTACTGCAGGCCGAGGATTAATTAAGTGAGCCATGGCACCGGCCCCGACAATTCAGTTTCAAAACCAATATAAACTCTTTTCTTTTAGTTCAGTTCTCTCTGTGTACACGTGCCTACAAAATTAGGTAACCAGATCACCTATTTGATGGTTAGAATATTCTAGCTTCCCAGGACTCAACTATGGGTCCATCAATTATTTTTATACCGTCTCCTGTTTCAAATGCATCTTGGCTCCATTATCTTTCTAATTTTTTAACATGCCTTATTTTCACCATGACACTGCTTCTGTCAAAATTGTGATTACTTTTAAAAACCAATAATTTTATTTTCAATACTGAACCCTTGAACTGAATTTACAATACCAGTCATAATACAGTCATATTTTTCTCATTGACAGAATTTCCAAGAGCTTTATTTAATTATAGGTAGTGAGTAAATTATTATTGGAATTAATATAACTATGTATCCGAAGCATCTGCCCCCAGGCTAATTTTCAGAACTTGTGCATTTGGTGTTCTACATGGCAAAAGAAATTTTGAAGATGGAATCAAGACTCTAGCAGTGTGGAGATTATCCTGAGTTATCTGAATGGGTTCAAACATACAGAGGGAAGCAAGAGGGTCCAAGCCAGAAAAGGATGTATGACAGCAGATGCTGAGGTTAACATGATGTACTTTGATGGGGTCACAGCCAAAGAACACAGGTGACCTTCAGCAGCTGAAAACTGCAAGAGACACATTCTGCCCCAGAGCTGGGAGAGCAAGATAGACCTTGGATTTTAACTGCTAGACTTATTTCAGAATTCTGATCTCCAGAACTGTGAGGTAATGGATGTGTGTTTCTAATCATTAAATTTCCAGTGGCAGTAGGAAACTAGTAAAGCATCTCATAATACTGATCCCAAACTGCAACCATCTGAGTGTTAGCACGGTCCTCATGCCAACAGAAACAAAATTATAAAGCTTTCATGTCACTTTTCGTATGTACATGGAGACAAAATAGAAAACGAATGAAATTATTTTAAAATAATAGACATATATGTTACATTTCACAATGGCCTCAAAATATACCTTCTGCAGCTGCACATGCTAAATCACCATCTTCAGGAACAGTCTTGTAAATTTACTATCAGCTTTTTAAGTAGATACTGTTGCTGTCCAGATTTGGGTCTTATGGAAAACACATAGCTAAAGTGATGGTAAATGTTAATAAACACTGTATGCAAGTTACACATTCATAATCAAACATTTGGAGAAATAAAAATCTAACATGCTGTTTTCTTGGCTTATTGCTACAAAAAGGGTTCACTGCCAAAAAGAAAAAAAAAAAAAGCTTCATGCCAAAAAATAAGTTCACAGGTGTGTATTTATACTACAATAAATGACAAAACTACATCAAGAGCATCCAGATTCACTTGACATATTCAAACTACAGAGGCTTTTCTATTTCTATTTTCCAAGTGTTTAAAATTAACCTACCCCATGATAATCCACTTTTCTCCCATTGAACTCACCAATTGCATTTTTGGTGTTCTCAAATATTTTGAAGATACAAACACAAGCTCAGACACAACTGGTGGCAAACCAAGTTAACAGAAGGTCCATTCGTGTTGGATGCTTCTCTTACTGCCTATCAGAAGGCAGTAGTTGTCCCTAACCACCTTCTCCTGTGTACTTTGTTTCATTGCCAAAACCTTATATGTTATACTTGAAAGGGAGACGATAACTAAGCTGTATCTGCAAAGAGTTCGGAAAAAACGACATGGGTTATCCCTCATCGTCTTCTAAGTTAACCACAGTGAATACCAGAGGAGATTACAACAAAGAGCTGTAAGGACAAAGTGGAGGTCTCGCAAATCTATCATGGCATATACAAAATCTCATTCACCTTAAAATAAAAAAAGAAGAAATATGAAATTAAAGTGGACATTCAAAATCTAGGATAACCTCATTTATCTTTATCATTTTGTTGAATTCACAGGATAGCCCTAATACGTTGGATCTATCCACGAATGGGTAAAGTAACTGGGATTAGAGCTCATGGTTGTAATATAAAGAAGCAGAATTGAAACCCAGGCTGCCGAGCTGCAGGGCTAAGGCTCCTACCAACCACCTGAATACTCTGAACCTAACAGGGCCTCCAGAATGTGAGCCCAAGAATGCCTAGCCCCAGGGCTGGTGCTCCGAGGCCACCTTGGTACCAGCTGTCAGGCACCCCTTTCCCTGGGTGCTTTCTGAGTTTCTACCTCCCAAACAAGTATTCCTGAGCCTGAGGTCTATTCTCTGCTTTTAAGACTTTGACTTGTCGCTCCTCAGTTAACAGAATTTTTGTGTTTGTTTCCACAACCATTCAGTCTAAGGAGGACTTGATTTCACATTCCAGTGTTTTTTAAAAGGCATCATGTTTATGAGCTATTCTTTCAAATTTTATTTACTTAAAATTTCCTTTGAAAAATAGGGGCCAATTCTGTTGTTCCTAACAAGGACGTCACAACGTCACAAATCTGCTCTTCCTCTACCTTTCTCCCGTTCATCACCTAGTCTCTAAATAATCTGAATAGCAGGGATAAGGAAGCTGGTATCACTCGCCTCCCTGCCACCCACGTAGGAGACCAGTTCCTGGATCCTGGCTATGATCTGGCCCACACCTGACAGTTGCGGCCATTTAGAGAATGAACTTCTAGATGGAACATAGCTGTCTCTGTCTCTCTCTCTGACATTCTGCCTTTTAAATAAAGAACTAAAACAAAAAGCAAAAAACAAAAAACTGAATGTATGCAGCGAACCAGCACTTTTGTTAGTACTTAAGAACCTGTGTGACAACATGAAGGCTCTGGCAGAGTATTTCTCAAATGAGCTCAAGATTATTTCAACCTGCTCTTTCTAAAAGGTGACATTCACCCTTGAGCAGCAAGGTACATAAGTGATTTTCATCCCAATATGTGAGCATTATTGACTCTAGGCAGCTCACAGCCTCCTGTTGGGTAGAGCCACAGAGTAAGGAAGTTGGCTATCCCGCTTTTCAGGTCCTATTTGGATCCTTGTTAAATGACAAGGTTGAGCATCTCGCCATGTGAAACATGTGATTTCCTTCCCTTTTTAGTCCTGATCACAGACAGCCTGCTTTCTAACAGTTGCCTGTGAAAATCCAGGGCAGATTTCTTAAGAGACCAATTACAGGCAGGTTACAGAACAACTGGCAACATCACCTGTTTCCTTTTTCCAATAGGTGGCACTGTAGGCAACAATATGGAGTGAGAGAGATTACTAATTTAAAAAAAAATAGAAAAAGCTTTTTTGCTAGGTGTGGAGGCTGGAAAAACATTCTATCCTCTTTACGAGCATCTTACTCTCACTTTATATTGTTATAGTTATTATAGTTTGTACAGACATACAACTAGTTTATAATTACAAAATTATTACTATTTTTCCTCCCTTATATGTTGCTTCATCTAAGACTATTAGATTAATCATTTTACTAGTTTCAGATCTATTAAATTAGAAGGCTGGTTTAGCTCAGGGGTAGAAAATTCAAGCGCCTGTTAGAAGAGGAAGCTCATTTAAATGAGTTCAGAGGTTCTGGTGCTAAAGGATAAGGAAGTTAACAGGAGCCCATAAAACACACACACACACACACAATTCAATTGCAAATGCTTTTTTAGTTTTATGGTTATTTTCAATTTTTAAAAAGCACAGTAAGTGAAAGCAAAAGAATATTTGGGAAAAAATATTTGTCTTCTTGAATAGGCAATGTCTACAAGCTCAGGTAGCTACAGTACACTATAATGGATTCTAAACTCTACTAGAAGACTATATAAAATGACATATTTCTAAATATGTATTTGCTTTAATATGCTTAATTCCATTATTTTCAGTCTCTGTTTTGTCTGCTTAAGCCTAATGTGTAACAAAGCATAAAGAAATTATTTCACTGGTATTACAACAGGACAATTTGAGTAGAAGTTAGAGACCAAAAGACTCCCTTAACTTCCAACATTTTCCATTGTATGCAACACCACCCCTGTGTTAGCCATCACAAAACACACCGGATGCCGGAGTAAGGGAAAGGGTTTATTGGGGAAAACCCAGCAGGCTGGAGGGAAGGGGCGAAGAGGAAAAAGGAGAGTAGGAGACCATAAGAGAGAGAGAGACAGAGAGGAGAGAGAAGAGAGATGAGAGAAGAGAGCTGAGAGACGAGAGATGAGAGGAGGAGAGGAGCCAAGAAAGAGAGCCAAGAGAGCAGGAGAGAAGCCAACAGAGAAGAACCAAGAGAGCAAGTGTTCAGGAACAGGCCCTTTTAAAACTTTGCCCGAGGGTGGGCAGGGAACAGGAGCAGCTAATCCCATTAGGATGGGGGTGGAGCTTGACCACAGAGGTTGGGCCATGTGGCCACCTGGCTAAAACTTCGCCAGTTTCCTAACACCCCGTCCATTTAGTTCTCTGCAGTTGAAGTGTTGGAGTCATCTTCAACCTCCTTCAGCTTCAACATCTTATCAATAACTGAGTCCAACCAACTTGACCTCCAAATTTTCTCTCCAGGCTATTTCAAATGACTAATGCCCTAATCCAAACACTTTATGTCTAGAGCTCACTCAACAGGCTGAGTAAACACAGCTGGAGCCATGAGCTCCCGTGGGGCAGGGAAAGAGGTATGACTGCCATAGCAGCTACCCAAGCTGGAATTGGGATGCAAGGATTTGGCCAGTATTTCTCTTCTCAGTCTTGTCACTGGACTGCTACCTCAAACATATTCTACCCACAGAACTACTCATTATTATAAGAAATCATTTGACACACTTTGACAGGTACCATGTCTAGAATATCCTTTACTACATAGCACATTCCTAGAAATATTTCAATATTCAGCTCAACTATTTTCTACTCTGAAATTCTTCTCCAAGTCTCCTAAATAAAAATGATTATTTGATGATGGCATATACATGAGCTTACATATCTCTCACACATCATGGGGAGTATATCTCTGTGAGTGATGAGACTGCAAGTGCACATCTTTAATTACTGATACTTGAAATTAATTGTGCCCAGTATCATTATGTTTGGGTTTGAATTCTAACCCTACCATTAAGTAACAATGAGGTTTTGAATTCTACTTCTTTAAGGGATACAGTAGGACTGCTGTAAGGATTAAAAAAAAAATGCATGGAAAGCACATCAACCCACTTCACTATGTAAAAGTTTAACATTCTCATCTCTGAGATACTGGGCTTGGACTAGAAGGCCCATGTAATCCTTCTAGCATTATCATCATTTGACACTGTCCTGATTAGAGTGGAACTATGTGACAGTGTTACACAAAGAGCTCTGCATGTGGCCAAGCAGCAATCACAGGAAGCTGGAGCTCTGATTCTAAATCTGATCATTTTCCTGAACTCGAAATGCCAGGAAATATTCATTATTAAAATAAAACATACAAATGCCTTAATAATTGATGACCCCCCCCTCCCCAACACAGGCGTTCTTTCTCAACTTTTCATCTAACACTCATTTATATACATGCACATCTCCCAATAAATTATTCTGGAGATATGCAACTGACAATCAAAAAGAATTGCTTACCCATTCTTTGAGATACGTAAAGAACATCAGAGAGCACAGGGGACCGAGATATCTCAAAAAATCCCTGGTAAAGTTTCACATATATCCCTCTAAATCATCAAGATCCTTGCTCCCAGTTCTAGCAACCCCATCCTCCCCACTTCCCCACATACACAAACAGTGCAACTTTTCAACTGCCTTCAGATGTTCTTCAGATTTTCATTCCCCTTTTCCTTTCATTGTCTCTACAACCACACATGCTCTACAAGTTCTAAGCTCTTTCAGTTTTATTTTGTTTTTCCCAAGAATTCCCCTGATAGTAGCCCAGGAGGTCTGAGTGATGGAGGGAAGTGAGTCAGGGACAGGCACTGTGATGCAGAGGGATAAGTCACGGCTTGTGATGGCAGCATCCCTTTCAGTGCCAGCCTGAGTCAGGGCTGCTCTGCCTTCTGCTCATCTACCTGGCAAGGCAGCAGAAGATAACCAAGTTCTCCGGCCCCTGCTGCAGATGTGGGACACCACGAGGGAGCTCCTGGCTCCTGGCTTCAGCCTGCCCCAGACCTAGCAACTGTGGCCATTTTGAGAGTGAACCAGCAGCTAGAAGACCTGTCTCTATGTATCTCTCTCAGTCCGCAATTCTGAGTTTCAAAATAATCATAATTATATATACACACAAACATGAATTTTTGATATTTATTTTTATATATATGATTTTTTAAAAAAGAAGATGGATGAGATTGGATATACACATGCCAGCAAATGCTAGATTTGGTAAAACAGTTTCTCTTGTATTCATGGTAAGCATAAATTTTCATTCAAGGGGCACTACTCTGATCAAAGCTCCTTTTTCAAATAAACAAAAATTGGGCAAATGCTGTCATTTCACTTTAAGAGTGCTTGTTATAGGGGCCAGTGCTGTGGCATAGTGGGTAAAGCTTCTGCCTGCAGTGCTGGCATCCCCTATAGGTGCCAGTTCTAGTCCCAGCTGCTCCACTTCCAATCCAGCTCTCTGCTATGGCCTGGGAAAGCAGTAAAGATGGCCCAATCCTTGGGACCCTGCACCCTCATGGGAGACCTAGAAGAAGCTCCTGGCTTCAGATCGGCTTAGCTCCAGCCTTGCGGCCATGTGGGGAGTGAACCAGCAGATCGAAGTCCTCTCTCTCTGCCTCTCCTCTCTCTGTGTAAGTTTGACTTTCAAATAAATAAATAAATCTTTAAAATAATAAAAAAATAATGGTGTGATAAGAAAAAGATCTAAGATTAAAAACCACAAATGATACTTCAGGGCTGGCATTTTGCTGCAGCACGTAAAGCCGCCATCTTTGACTCCAGCATCCCATAAGGGCACAGGTTTGTATCCTGGCTGCTCCACTTCTGATCTAGCTCCCTGCTAATGGCCTGGGAAAAGTAACAGAAAATGGCCCAGATGTTTGGGTCCCTGTCACCCATGCGGGAGACCCGGATGTAGCTTCTGGCTTTGCACTAGAGGAGTGAACCAGCAGTTGGAAGATATCTCATATTCATTCATTCATTCATTCATTCAAACTCTGACTTTCAAATAAACAGATAAACCATAAAAAAGTACCAAGGTGAGTAAGAACCAGCCTCAAAATTCAATTAGCTTATAGGGTATTGGAAATAAACATGTGTAAAAACACTTACATGCTCTATACTATTACAAGTAAAATTATAAACTGTAATTTCAGTGAATGAAGAGAAATGCATTTTCTGTATCCATATAGCCATAGAGAAGAGCTGAATGCAAATGTGGTAAATTACAGAAGTATATAGAAATCATTTCTGTTATTCTGAAAAAAGCTATATTTCTATCATAGTGAAAAAAAGACTCATGAGATCCAATCATAATTAATAGGTAATATTCTTCCCCTCAATTTAACCAAAATGCCCAAAACATTTCTGAATTCTCAAATCTCAGGACTAGAAACACATGCACTTTGAGAGAGCCTCTAAATAGGGGATATAAATAAATAATTAGAAAGGTGCACAGTGAATCTAAGCAGAAAGATTTATAATTTTCCTGTGGATATGAAATGAGTAATTTTTAAAATGTACAACAGTTAACTGATTCACACATTGATTGTAACTATTTCTAGGAAAAAATGTTCACTCAGTAAATCTGTAAATCTGGAAGACTTGATATCAAACATATTAACTAGGCAGACTCTAATTTGGGGTCATGTTTCAAAAACATTGATTACTATTATCATTGAAAAATAAAAAATAATGCAGATATTACTTTTATAACACCAGATTGCACTCCTGAGAAGTATTGTGTCCAAGAAAATTGCACAGAATCACAGAACTTAGAGGAAACATATATATCTCAAAATGATAGAATGACATAAGCAAAATACCAATGAAAATGATAATCCTAATAAAATTTTCATCTTTATATTTGCTGGGGCTGGCACTGTGGTGCAGCAGGTTATCTGCCACCTGTAATGCCTGCACACCATATGAGCACTGGTTCTAGTTCTGGCTGCTCCACTTCAAATCCAGCTCCCTGTTAATGCACCTAGGACAACAGAAGATGGTCCAAGTACTTGACCGCCTGTCAGCCCATATGAGAGAATGGGATGGAATTCCAGGCTCCTGGTTTTGGCCTGGCCCAGCTCCAAATGTTGTAGCCATTTGGGGAAAGAACCAGCAGATAGAAGTTCTTTTTCTCTCTGTCTCTGTCTTTCTCTCCCTCTCTCTGAAATTCTTTAAAATAAGTAAATTTAAGAAATATTTAAATAAAAAATATATATTTGTAACAAAAATCCATAGAATAGATTTTTGTAGCTCTATAGCATGGGAATCATACTTCTTCCTTCAAGATGTAGCCCCTCAGGTCCAGATCAGTAGCACAGTGGGTGAAACCACAGCCTGTATTGCCGGCATCCCACATGAACACTGGTTCAAGTCCTGGCTGCTCCACTTCCGATCCAGCTACCTGATAATGCACTTGGGAAAGCAGCAGAAGATGGCCCAAGTGCTTAGGCCTCTGCACACAGGTGGGAGACCTAGAAGAAGCTCCTGGCTTCAGATTGGCCCATCTCCAGCCATTGTAGCCATTTGGGAAGTGAACCAGCAGATGGAAGATCTCTCTCTAACTCTGCCTTTCAAATGAATAAATCAATCTTAAAAGTGTAGCTCCTCAAAGAAACGTGCTTCTAATTAGAGATCATTTTCATGACAATTTAAATGTTTTAAAATTAACCTTCATTCATCTTTTACCCTCCTCAAACAGAACAAATGCCTTTTCAAGATTTATCTATTGATTTGAAAGGCAGAGTTACAAAGAGAGAAAGGTGGAGATAGAGAGAGAGAAATCTTACTCCTGCAGGTTCTCTCCCCAAAGTGCTGCAACAGCCAGGACTGGGCCAGTCCAAAGCCAGGAGCCAGGAGCATCATAGGGTCTCCCACATGGGTGTAGGGACCCAAATCTCACTGCTTTCCCAGGGCGCATTAGCAGACGGCTGGATCATAAGTAGAGCAGCTGGGACTCGAACCAGCACCCATGTGGAATGACGGTGCTGCAGGTGGTGGCTAACCTGCTGTGCCACAGTGTTGGCCCTAACAAGTAGCTTTTCATTTTCTTTCTCTGTATCTACAGCTTTCCCAGAAATTTCACAGTTACAAGATTGATGATGGCTCTTAAAGTCACTTAGCCAGCTCTTCTTGCACAAAAGAAAGGTAGTTGTTAATAGTGTATATTAAATTAAAAAAGGCTTGAGTTACAACATTTCAAAATATTAACATGTTGGGCAAAATTATATACAAACTCTAAGGAATTCTATGATACTGATAATTTCTAAATTTTATCAACCATGCATAAACTCATTTGAATGCCACTTAATATGCTGAAGCTTACAAAATAGTTAACAGGTGTGCATGGTAATAAATACACAAATAACTTCCCACAAGGATAAGTTGAGGCTGGAGACCAATTCATGGTGTATTCCTGGTAGAAACCTGGATAGACAACACTTTTCAAGGATGCCCCAATAGACTCTGCCCCACAAGGCAAGGAAGTAGCCCGAAAGACTAACCATAATGTTAGGTTATTTAACAAAACAAAACAGAGGTCTTATCAGTGGCAGGTGTATTATGAGATATTAAACTTTGAAATGATAGCCTGGGCTTTGTTTTAAAAATTCCAGCAAGCAGAAATGTAAAGAAACACAACGGAAAGATGATGAAAGGTAGCAAAATGTTGGCAATTTTTAAAGCTGAGAGATGGGTACATTGGAAGAATGAGCTCCATTTTTACGAGTTTGAAAATCTATATCTGTAAATGAGGATAAAAAAGGATCACAACACACTGGCTGAATGTATTAAAAAACAAGACCCATCTATTTACTTCCTATACCTCACCAATAAATATGCACACAGACTGAAAGTAAAAGGATGGAAAAAGATATTCCGTGCTAACAGGAACCAAAAAGAGCTGCTGTAGCTAATCTAATATCAGACAAAATATACACTAACACAAAAATTGTCAAAAGAAACAAAGTAGGGGCTGGCACTGTGGTTCAGCAGGTTAAAGCCCCAGCCTACGGCTCCAGCTTCTCATATGGGTGACTTATGGAGTTCTGAACAACAAAACAAACAACCCAATTAAAAAATGGGCCAAGGACTTAAACAGACTTTTCTCAAAAGAGGAAATCCAAATGGCCAGACACATGAAAAAATGCTCAAGATGGCTAGCCATCAAGGAAATGCAATGAGGTTTCACCTCACCCCAGTTAGAATGGCTTTCATACAGAAATCAACAAACAACAAATGCTGGCCAAGATGTGGGGGGAAAGGTACCCTAATCCACTGTTGGTGGGAATGTAAACTGCTACAAGCCACTGTGGAAGACAGTTTGGAGATACCTTAGACATCTGAATATAGACCTACTATATGACCCAGCCATCCCACTACTGGGAATTTATCCAAAGGAAGTGAAATCAGTAAATAAAAGATTTATTTGCATGTTTATTGCAGCTCAGTTCACAATAGCTAAGACATGGAATCAACCCAAATGCCTGTCAACCAAAGACTGGATAAAGAAATTATAGGATATGTACTCCATGGAATACTACACAGTGGCAAAAAAAAAAAAAAAAAAAAAAAAAAAAAAAAAAAAAAACCACAAACCTGTCCTTTTCAACAAAATGTATGAAACTGAAAAACATTAAACTTAGTGAAATAAACCAGTTCCCAAAAGACAAATACCATATGTTCTCCCTGATCTGTGGTAAGTAGTAGAATACCTAAAATGCATCTATAAAAGTGAAATTGGCATTGAGATGTGATGACTGAATAGCCCCTGTGTCAACTATTTGAGGAACATTCCTTTTTCATACTTTTTGTTGAACTCTCTCCTTAGTGTAGGGTTAATTGTATGTGTATAAAGTGAATTGAAAACAGATCTTAGTAAAAAATAAGAATGGAAATAGAAGGAGGAGGAGGAAGTATGGGAGTGTGAGTAGGAGGGAGAGTTGGGTGGAAACAATCACTATGTTCCTAGATTTGTATTTATGAAATGCATAAAGTTTGTATACCTTAAGTAAAAGCTTTCTGGGAACAAAAGAAAAAAGGATCATAAGCAACACCACTAACTCTACTCTGCCTAGCAGAGTGAAAATTTAAATATAAATAACAAAATGAAATTCTTTACTCACTTATTGTTTATTAAATTTCTGTGGCTTATACATTTATGTACAAGACACATATATGTCTCCTCTTGATCTGAAAAAATCATGCTTCAATGTTCAGAGAATATCATTAAGCTAAAGTGTCAGATGTTATCTATGTGTTTTCTCAAATGTATGAAAATACAAAGCATTTTAAGTGTGGCTAACCAAACAAAACAAATCTAACAACCAATATGTATAAAACATAGATTGCATAAAGTTTGAAACTGTTTATTACAAAAATGTGTCTTTCAAAGCAGTTTGATTTTTTTTCTCATTTTAAAAAATTAAGTAAGGTTTTATCCTAGCAATCTTGGTCTACAAATGAGTTTCATTAATTTAATTCTTAGTTAACAGGCAAAGTCAGAAAAGCAAGACTACATTTATCTGTGATTCGAGCTCATTTCACATACAGGCAAAACATCTAGCTGTTCTTTTCCAACAACCCATTAACTAGAGCCCACCATTTTACAATGACCATTATACAATTTTAAATTGTAAAACCTTTCTAAAAACTTGGAGAGTTCCCTCATTTTCAAGGTTTTTCAAGCAAGCCCGGTATCCATGGACTTTCTTATGGTAACCATAATTGCACACTTATGATACCTACTGGGATCAAATACATGGGTTTCTTAACAGAAATACAGTCTGGTTGCAATAATAATTCATTAGTAAATCTTGAACAACAGGGAAGAGAAGAAAACCCTTCATCTCAACTCTGAACATACATAAGGGCAGGAGTCTAGCGTTGCTCAGCGAGGATCCCTATCAGAAGCAGATACGGGCGATTTCTTTATCACAGAGTCACAAATGTTGATTCTTCCAAATCACTGACGGATCACGTACTAATTCCTGACTAAGCTCAGTGTGCGTGACAGAGGATTTGAAATGAGCAATGGGCAGGGCTGACTGAGAAGTTACATAGCACCTACAGTTTGCTGGTTTCGGCTGAGAAGTGAGGGATGGTGTGGTATTTACACGGAGAACATTCATTCGACATTTATTCATCAAATGTCTGTGAGCATTCACCCTGTCGCCGGCACCGTGCTCATCAGCAGGACCAGGATCCCAGACTCTCTCTCCCAAACGGACTGCTGCCAACAGTGACTCCTTTTCACCGCTCTACAGTTAGCTCCCAATTAACACTGCGCGGTGAAGAAGAGGGTATTGCAGGAACTGCAGACTAAGGCAAAATAGAAACAGGAATTCGTTGAAAACGGCCTCTTGATGACCCTGGTGTGCTACTATAAATCGATAGCTACTAAAAACTAAGTGCAAGCTGGGTTCTGGCTCTGCCGCCTATCCTGGCTTCCCGCTTATGCAGATGGACCCTGGGAGGCAGCAGGTGACAGCTCAAGTCATTGGGTCCCTGTCACCCCTGTGGGAGGCGGGATTGAGTTCCCAGCCTCTGGCTTCAGTGTGACCCAGCCTAGCAGTTGTGAGCCTTTGAGAAGTGAACCAAAGGATGGGAAATATTTCCTTATCTATCTCTTTGTCTTTCAAATAAATAAAATTAAAAAAAAAAACACCATAGAGTGGTGAGGAAACTTACAGCTCGTTAAATGGAACAAGAACTTCCATTAGTAATATCCCTGCTATCCTACAGCAATCATTTCTGATCCTACCAACAGGAATTTAACTCCAGTGGTGAAACAAGCAGCAGGAGAAAATGAACTCTTAATTGAGAACACGGTTTTACTTCAACATAGACTGGAAAAACTAAAGAAATTTACAAAATGCATGTATTTGAGCAAAAGACATTTTGAAAGCTGTAACTGGGATTTAAATAGGTAACATTTCTCTGTAGCAGGCATGAGTCACTTAGCTACAATAAACATGTATTAATTAGACTACGCCAGGGGCTGTTTTGTATACTAGAAGAGCACAACTAACAAGAAGATTGCTTTCGGTAACATTCAGAGTTTTAAGAACACGGTGAGATACACGTGTTCATTTCTATTCTATACATGCAGCAAGTAAAGCCCAGAAAGACTAAGTGGCTCAGTGGTACACAATTAATAAGTGACACAGTTGCAACTCTCCCATGTCTTCTAACCCTAAGTATATGCTCTTTCTGGACCATAAAGCTTTATCTGATTTCCACCTCTAACTAAAACTACTGCTAGGAATGAAGCTGATATACGTTTTTAAAAATTTTTTTGTTTGAAAGGCCCCCAATAGCCAGGGCTGTGCTAGGCCAAATTCAGGAGCCAAATTCAACCATGTGGGTGGCAGGGACCCAACTACATAAGCCATCACCTACCACCTCCCAGAGCGCACAGTAGCAAGAAGCTGGTTTGGAAGCAGAGGCAGCACTCAATTCCAGGCACTCTGATACAGGATGTGGGCATCTGAAGTGACAGCTTAAACTGCTATGCCATAACACCTTGATCCTGACACCTAATATTTATTAAACATTTATTATCTGTGAGGTACTGTGTTAATACCATATCTAAACTAAAGGCATTACCCATTTAAATCAGCACAACAATTTGATGAGTTAGGTATCAGCCCTATCACTATACAATTAGTTGAGGCTTCTGAAGTCAAGCATATGATGTTATCCAAAAGAGTCCAAGGTTCCTCAAGCTAGTGAACAACAGAACTTGAACTCCAATCCTAACTGATTCTAAAGCCTGTATTCAGGACTGACAGCAATATTTCCCACACTTGGCCAATGAGAACACATACCTAGGTACTTAAAAAGCACAATTTCCAAGCCTTTCCACCTAGATCCTGTGTCAGTAAATAGATGTGAAAATCAGAATACTAATTTTTATTGAGCATTGGACAATCATCAGGCAAGTACAGGCAACACAAACTCCGTATTGACGCTAATCTCAACCTCTCTAACCTACCCTCTAGCTAAGGGGTTGGCAAACTTTTCTGTCAGGGACCAGTTTTTGGACCAATAGTTTCTGTTGCAAATACTCATCTTTGCTTTTATAGCTGGAAAGTAGCCATAGAAAATATGTTAACAAATGGGTATGGATATGTTCCAATAAAACATGTATAGACCCAGGAATCTGATTTCACGCAATATTTGTGGGGTATGAAATATTATTCTTTTGTTATAAAATCGGTCATAGGTCCAAAACTGGACTAGAAACAGGTGTGCTGGATTTAGCCTGCAGCCTATTTTTGCCCATACCTGTTCCAGTCAACTTCCTCTCAGAGGTTTGTTCCAGCTGGAATAGTAGTTGATGGAAAAATCTGTATCCAATTCATCCCTTCTGACATTTTCAGGTAGGTTCCCCTCTTTTTTTTTTTTTTCCTGTCCCCTGCCTTCCTAACCCAGTTGTCTGGAAACTCTGTCATTTTAAATTCTAAACTACAAAAGGGTATTCTTAGAACAATTCTGTAAAGAGTGCCATGATCTCTTTGGGGGAATAAGCCAACAAGTGAAAACAAATATATCAAAAGTAAACATTTTATAAGGAGTAAGGAGCTCCTGCACACTGTTTAGGCTATCCCCACAAGATGGTAAGTGGATGTTATCATTTTCTGTATCATTACCAACAAGCATTTAGCAGAAGAACATTTGGCAGGCAAACATCAATGTTCATGACATTCAGATTGGCTATAAATCTCTGCACATCAGAAAACCTTTGCCTCATAGCTTTAATTGATACATAATCACATCCTTTTGGCTTTCTGCTTCAATGGATCCTTTTATAGTAAGATGCTTCTACAACTTTTTCTCTTCCAAAAAGCCTCTCATGTGTTTCTCTTTAATTGAAAACAGGTTAATAAATGCTTTATTCACTACATACTTAGTACTCCAATCACTATTTTTTTCTAGTTTATTTCAGTTACTTTCTAAGAGACTTTTTGTTCTTGGTAAGCAGAAGTACTTTGCACAGTTGAATTATACATTACAGAGAAAAGACAGACATGCATTTAGAACATATGAGGGGGTTCTGAGACCATGCAAAGATTTTGTGAGTAAAAGGGAGTGTGACCTCTGAAAAATTAGTGACACTTATAGCCTTTCATGAATAGGAAGGATCTAGGAATCATCTAGTCAAACTCTTTATTTATTTACAAAAACACACAGATGGGGTGGGGAGAGTGAGGGAGTTATCTTCCTCCCTCTGGTTCATTCCGGAATGCAACAGCCAGGGCTGGGCCACACAGAAACCAAGAGGCAGGAACTCAACCTGAGTCTCCCAGATGGTGGCAGAAACCCAGATACTTGTAGCATCACCTGCTACATCCCAAGGGACACATTAACAGGAAACTGGTACAGAAACAGGGCTGGGATGCAAAATCCAGGGACTCCAATATGGGATACAGGCATCCCACATGGGGCTTTAGCCGCTGTACCAAATGCTACCCCAAATCTAGTCAAACATTGTATTGCCATCTGTGATTGACTCAAAATCCTCTTCAAAGGATACCCAGCAATTGCTTAAATCTTTCAGAGACAGAGGCTCAGTAACCCTGTAGCAGCTATCACCATCTTTAGGATCCTCTGTTAATTCATTCTTCCTCATTTTCAACTGGAAATCTCTTCTTGTAACTTTCACTCAATTGCCTTTGGACACAATAGTTTCATTCACAAGTTAATTGTATTATGTAACAGTGTATTCAGAAAGGCCACAGAAATCTAGGTTGAGCAGACTAAATAGCCAAGACAGTAACTTGTGAAACCCCAAGTCTGCCTGAATTCAGGCCATCTCTTTTGATTGGTCACAGAAATGATCTGGACTCCAGCTAATAGGACAATCATCTAGAAAATGTAAATGCAGATGCAGAATCTGGTAGTAGTGAAGGGCTACTGGCCGAGTCCAGAAACATGAATTATTCTCTGGACCTACTTTCTATTCCTTGGTTTAGCACCTACTATATAGGGTTACTGAGAAGTTAAATGAGTTAGTTCATTAAAAGTGTTTACAAGAGTACTTAGCACAATGTAGAAGTCAACAATGGTTACTTATTACTACAATGTCTTTTGCAAATATCTACCAAGGTATTTGTAAATTTTGGGGTCTGTTACAGACTAACTTCTCAAGGGCAAGATTCTTGTGTTGATTGCTATTTTAATTATTGTGCCCTTAGTAAACTACAGAGACCTTAGAAGATACCCTAAGTGTCTGTAGATGTTGGCAGGAGGAATGGATTAAATAAGCTGCTTTTTCATGTCCTGTATCACTGGTAGCTTCTTCCTTAGCTAATTAAAAATTTCTATAAATACAGTAATATGCCCAAGTTATGATGGACAGTTTGGGATTTTCATAATCAATCTAGTAAACTGTAGAAAGGTTTGCTTTAATCACTGAGGATATAATATGCTGAATCCTATAAATAGCCTGTTAAAATCTTTCCCTGACTACCTAAATTAAAAGGTTTGCATTACCACTTGCAAATAGGACAATAAGCAGCAATGAGGAAGTCTAGAAACTGACAGGCTGTTATGATCCTGCAAAAGCAGTCTCTTTCAATTAACAAACCTCCAAGGCTATTTTTCAGTAATTTGCATAAAATTTTCAAATTTTATTTTGATCTTGGAAAGTTAAACAGAGAGCATTTTATAAATGTATCCAAACCTGATCCTAGTCAGCCACTGCCAGAGGAAGCTCATTCATTCAGACAACCAAAGTGTATGCAAAAGATGGCACACCCAGAATCTCCAGGAATGAGATTATCACATTCTGATGGTTACACCCAATTCTTTCCACAAACCTCAATGTTAAATTTAAAGATGTGATCTGGCTTCAGTATGGCTGCATTCATTAACAGTGATCACATTAATAAGATGGTTTTCTTTATGTATTTTGCAAAAACGCCTTGGAACAGTTTATTTTTTTTAACTTTTATTTAATGAATATAAATTTCCAGTGTACAGCTTATGGATTACAATGGCTTCCCCCTCCCATAATTTCCCTCCCACCCGCAACCCTCCCCTCTCCCGCTCCCTCTCCCCTTCCATTTGCATCAAGATTCATTTTCAATTCTCTTTAAATACAGGAGATCAATTTAGTATAAAGATTTCAACAGTTTGCACCCACATAGAAACACAAAGTGAAACATACTGTTTGAGTACTAGTTATAGCATTAAATCACAATGTACAGCACATTAAGGACAGAGATCCCACATGAGGAGCAAGTGCACAGTGGCTCCTGTTGTTGACCCAACACATTGACAGTCTAGTTTATGGCGCCAGTAACCATCCTAGGCTGTCGTCATGAGTTGCCAAGGCTATGGAAGCCTTCCAAGTTTACTGACTCTGATCATATTTAGACAAGGTCATAAAAGACAGAGTGAGGATAGTAACCAATGATCCTAAGAGTGGCATTTACCAGGTTTGAACAATTATACAGCATTAAGTGGGGAAGAGGACCATCAGTACACACAGGTTGGGAGCAGAGCCATTGGTGGTAGAGTAGAGGTTATGATTACAAAGGAATGAGGCCCAAGTGCACTAGACAGGGCCTAGAACAAAGGACAGAGTCATTATTAGAGGAGCTAAGAAAGGTGCTGTCTAAGCTACAAGTAATTTTTCTGATTGAACAGTTTAAATCAAAGCCTCAAGTTTAAATGAGGAGATGTTTGCCACTTGCATGGCAAGAAAACTCAAAGGAATCTGTAGGGCTCATAGAGTCCCTGGAATTGTCTTCAATGGGGTTCAAACTATAGGTGATACTGTGACCTGGATGAATAAACTGAGCACAAATTTAATTGAAGCAAACAGAGGAACCCCTAGTGGAAAATTTGGCTTAAGGGAAGATGAAAAATAGCACAATGTAGCTTCCAAATCTTAGATACCAATGGGAACCAGAAGCCCTGATGGCAGTTACTTGAACTGGATCCTAAAACTCAGCAGAATGCATTGCAAATGCAGCTCTGGGAACACCAGCAGACACAGACCTAGTAGTCATGTCATGCCCGACAGATGCCTAGCTGCCTCTCACACACACTCCTGTGGGCAGGTAGCATCCGCCAGTAAATGTGAGAAGATACCTTTGGCATGCAGGGCAGATGTAGCACTAACATACGGGGATTCATGTGACTATGACATCATTATCCACAGGAAAGAGAATCTGGGGACTTTAGGATTAAATAAGGAAAAGTGTGAGAATTATTTCATCCAATCTAGAATTCTGGAAGGAAAATGTTCTCAACATTCAGGCTGCAACCCACTCAGCCAATCTTATTTTTCTGACACCCTAACACACTGTTAGTCCATGAATGGTTACTCTCCTTACTATCATCACAGACATATTCTGAGTATTTATCATTTTTCTAATTATTTCTTTTTCATCATAATGCTTTTTGTTCTACTCTGTTCTAACACTGTATATAAAATTTATGACTCATAGCCCTATTTAACTAGCTTTATTCCTTCCATGAAGCCCCTCTGAATGTTCTAATTCTCAAAAATGCAAACCACCCCTCCTAGTATCTTATCTCATGTAAGGTAACTTACACAAAAGTACTTCAAAAAGTTCATGGAAAGTAGAATTAAAAGCCTAGTTTGAAATAAAATGTTGTTTTTTAACCTATGCAGGTTTTTCATATTTATCCCATGAACCTCTGGAAGATCTCTCATCTTACAGATTTCAAAAAATTCTGGGGATCAAAATAAATTTATCTTATAATTCCACTTTTTTTTTCTTTTTTTTTTTTTTTGACAGGCAGAGTGGACAGTGAGAGAGACAGAAAGAGAGGTCTTCCTTTGCTGTTGGTTCACCCCCTAATGGCCACTGTGGCTGGCACGCTGCGGCTGGCGCACTGCGCTGATCCAAAGCCGGGAGCCGGGTGCTTCTCCTGGTCTCCCATGCAGGTGCAGGGCTCAAGCACATGGGCCATCCTCCACTGCTCTCCCAGGCCACAGCAGAGAGCTGGACTGGAAGAGAGCAACCAGGACAGAATCCGGCGCCCCAACTGGGACTAGAACCCGGGGTGCTGGCGCCGCAGGCGGAGGATTAGCCTAGTGAGCCGCGGCACCAGCCATAATTTCACTTTTAATTCTATTTTCTATGAATGTTTGAAGTAGCCTAATGCACTATTTTCTAGCATATATTTCTTATATATAAACTTTTCAATTAAACTATAGATTTCATGAAGATAGGATTTAAGTCCTACATGTATGATTTTGAATTGGATGAAGTACTCAACAACACTGAACATACAGTGTTGAACAAAAAGAAAAGAAAAACTCTAAAAAATTATGTATTTGATGTCTATTTTCTGTTATGGTGCAAATCTTATGACTTGTCAATGCAAGTACATGAAATAATCAGAAACACACAATATACACAAATATCTCATATTGTTCTGTTTATCTAATACTTCGTAATTCTTAGTGAATCAAATTTTTAAAGAGTTAACTAATTCACTTCAAAGAGATTACCCTTGAATTTGGAGTACTCATGAATGAATGGCCAAGAGACCTATAAACGAGTTGCAGATTGTTCAACTGAGAACAGATTTTTGTCAACCTCTTTCTTAGTGTTCTGAAAAGGGTTGTGGAAGTGATGGTGGCTTTTCAAACAATAGATCATAGACAGAGTCCATGACAATTCGGGAGAGTAATACCCAGAGTCTATTTCTCAGGTCAACAAGACTATATATAAAAATAACAAAAATACAGTTTATGTGGTTTCGTTGAAGGTAGCTGCTGAAGGTATTTCTCAATTTACAGCACACACACGTTTTAAGAAACAGTATCTGAATCAATACAATCTAAAATCCTTATCCCTTGCAGTATATTCTTGATCTTTAATACCTTGTTTATTTTTTAATTCTAAATAACTCAATATATGCCATTTTCACCAAGTTCATGAACCGGTCACAATTTACAGTCTACTATTATTATTTTTAAGATTTATTTATTTATTTGAAAGTCGGAGTTACAGAGAAACAGAGGCAAAGTGGAGGAGGGAGAGGGAGAGGGAGAGGGAGAGGGAGAGGGAGAGGGAGAGGGAGAGGGAGAGGGAGAGGGAGAGGGAGAGGGAGAGGGAGAGGGAGAGGGAGAGATGTCTTCCATCTAATGGTTCACTCCCCAGAGTGCAACGGCCAGAGCTGCACCAATCTGAAGCCAGGAGCTTCTTCCAGGTCCCCCACTTGGGTGCAGGAGACCAAGGACTTGGGCCATCTTGTACTGCTTTCCCAGGCCATAGCATCAGAAGTGGAGCAGAGCCAGAACTCAAACCAGCACCCATATGGGATGTTGGCACTGCGGGTGGTGGCTTTACCCGCTATGCCATAGTGCCGGCCCCACAATTTACAATTTAAATAAATACTACACATTCCTACAAACTAGAAGTTTCAAAATTGGTAAAAATTTTCAAGTACAATTCTTCAAAATCAAATCTATGAAAAAACTGTCCTTCATACATCAATAAAATATTCTCAGTACATGACACTCCTGAAATACATCTTTTGCATTTGACTAAACGCATTAGTACCTGACTGGAGTAACAATTAAATTATTATCTATTGTAAATTGAAAAATAGTTTCATAAAACTCTAAGCTAAACAGGCAAAAATAAATAACATTTATACAGAAGAGAACAAGTAATAAACATCAGCAAGTATGCTTAAGTCCTTCAAGAAATCTGTAAGCCTTTTAATGATTAAAAACCTAGATAAATGGAACTAGGCACTGTGGCCCAGCAGGTTAAGCCACCACATGGAATGCTCCTGTACCATACTGGACTGCAGGCTTGAGTCCAGGCTACTCTGCTTCCCACTGAAGTATCTGAGTCCTTGTCACCCAAATGGGAGAACGAGATGGAGTGTCTGGTTCCTGGTTTTATCCTGGCTCAGCCTGACTGTCAAGCCCATTTGGGGGAGTGAACTAGTATATGAAAAATCTCAATTTCTCCTAACTCTGCCTTTAAAATAAATATATCTTAAAAAAAAAAAAAAACCTGTCACCACTTTTTGCTTTTCACATAAGTAAATACTAATATTTTAAGAGCTATATCATCTTTGCAGTAAAGAACACTTAATAGTGTAAGGACTTTAAATTTTATTTTTATTTTATTTTTTATTTTATTTTATTTTATTTTTTTTGACAGGCAGAGTGGACAGTGAGAGAGAGAGACAGAGAGAAAGGTCTTCCTTTGCCGTTGGTTCACCCTCCAATGGCCGCCGCGGTAGGCGCGCTGTGGCCCGCGCACCACGCTGATTCGATGACAGAAGCCAGGTGCTTATCCTGGTCTCCCATGGGGTGCAGGGCCCAAGGACTTGAGCCATCCTCCACTGCACTCCCTGGCCACAGCAGAGAGCTGGCCTGGAAGAGGGGCAACCGGGACAGAATCCGGCTCCCCGACTGGGACTAGAACCCAGTGTGCCAGCGCCGCTAGGCGGAGGATTAGCCTATTGAGCCGCGGCGCCGGCCAGGACTTTAAATTTTAACATATTTTTAATCTAAAGATTCATTAAGTTTTTAAATGAAAATCAAAACTGGATTCATGTGGCTATTTCAGGAAGGAATTATCAAGCTGATTATAAAACTCATATAGGAAGCAAAGGGGCAAGAAGAGTCAAGACAATTTCGAAAAAAAAAAAATAGTGAGAGGAGACTCTCCTATTTACCATTAAGTGATAATGACTGAGAGCAGATATTGATATCAACGGCCCCATAAAGACCCCTATAGAACAGAAGAGTCCAGACACAAATTATGCTGCACAGACACATAGCATATGATACAGATAGCTTGGTATTAGTAGAGGTGCAAAGGTCAAAGCAGTTCTAGTAAAACTGGCTGTTCCTATACAAAGAGACAAAAGTTAATACACATAAGGGTTCTTCACAAAGCTTATGGAAAATGGAACTAAGAGAAGCTTATGTTAGTGCCAAATATTTTTGAAATTATTATATTGAATTCCAGTGAATTAAAAACCTAGATAGAAAAGTATATTATAAATTTTTAAAATAAAATATAGGGAAATATCACTATAACCCTAAAATAGAGATGATTTCTTAAATGTTTTTTTTTTTAAAGACAAAAAAAATCAATGAAGCATCAAGGAAGAAAATGACAAGTTTCGTTCTTCCAAATCAGAACACTTTCACAGACAAATGACACCTTCAGGAGAAAGTAAAAACGCAAACTATGGATGGAGGAAAGATTATTTGGAATGCTTATAAAAAACAGCGAAGGATTCATGTTCAAACCATAAAAACATGTTTTTATTGTTGCTGACTTTGAAAGTCAGAGAGAGATCTTCTAACCGCTGGTTTACTTCCAGGGCTGGGCCAGGCTGAATCCAGGAGCCCAGAACTCAATCTGGGTCTCCCAAAGTAGGGGCAAGGACCCAAGTACCTGAGCCACCAACTGCTGTATCCCAAGCACATTAGCAAAGAGCTGGATTGGAAGTGGAGCAGCCAGAACTCAAACTGGGCACTTCAATATGGTATGCAGGTATTCCAAGTGGTGGCTTAACCTGCTCTACTTGCCCCCTCCAAGGTACTTTATGGCAGATGGACTTCAGCATGACAGCAGCTGAACCACATCAGATCTGCTTCTAATCAAGTTTCTAGATCAAACTACTAGGAAATACAGAGCAGCAGGGGCCGGGGATTGGGGAGACTCCTTTAAATGTAGGGCAATAATGCAATGTAACTTCATAGGGCCAGTTTTCTCAAGTAATAATAGGTAAAAATTTGCAGGTAGCAACTCTATAGATGTAAATGACCCTAATAAACATTTCAACCAAATGTCATGTGCCAACTTTATTTCAATTTTGATTCAAACAAAACTGTAGATCTCTTAGACACTGGGAGGAATTTGGCATATATATTTAATAAAACTGTGGAATTGTTAACTGCTTTAGATTTGACAATTGCAATGATGATGCTTTCTCTAAAATACCTTTGTTTTAGAGATATAAATTGAAACATTTTTACTGAGGGGAAAAAGGATACAATAGTAGCTTTATTTCATTCTCTGGGGTGAGGGGAAGAAGTGAGGTGATGAAAAATTGGCCAAGTGTTCACGACCACTGAAACTGGTAATAGGTAAATACACATTTATTGGACTATTCTATTTTTATGTCTGAAGTTATAGACATTAAAGAACAATGTGTCCAATATACTAAGACCTGCTTATAAACTAGAGTATGTGCAATAAAAATATACTTATGAATGCTAAACTCAATGTCTGGTTTACTATGGTGGCTGAATCAGGATATTGTACAGGGAAGAACGTACTGAAGTCTCCATCTTTATTTATAAAATTTATTTCTCATTTTTAAAAAGATTATTTATTTGACAGGCATGGTTACAGAGGCGGGGGGGAGAAGGAAGGAGAGGGTAGAGACAGAGATCATCATCCAGCCACTGGTTCACTCCACAAATGACAGTAATGGTCAGAGCCAGGCCAGCAGCTTCTTCTGGGTCTCCCATGTGGGTACAGGGGCCCAAGCACTTGGGCCATCTTCTGCTCCTTTTTTAGGTGCATTACCAGGGAACTGGATTGGAAGTAGAGCACCTGGGACTCAGGCCGGCGGCCATATAGGTTGTCAGTGTTGCAGGCCATGGCCAACCCACCTCACCACCGTGCCAGCCCCAGTATGGCCACCTGAGTGTTCATCATATTATTCTTATCTTTTTCATTTTCAAAATGCTTTGCATTTTTAAGAAGAATATGAAGATACACATAAGAAAATAAATTCCTAAAACATGCATACAAGATTTTAACCAAATTCATTTGATTCCAAGATGCTCCATTTTTCATTTACTGTCTCCAAAATGACAATGAGTCTTGGAATTCATGGTGCCTGAAACTCCATGAAATAAAGTGTTGTTTTGGCTCATAACAAGTGGCAGGTAACAGAACAGACATTATCACTATGACGATGAGTTACTATTTCCCCTTATCTAGCTTTGATTCTCTTCCTCAAACTTGGTCACGCCATTTCACTCCCTGGGTAGCAGTGATAAACAACAGGTACCAGGACTTGATGGGAAATTTCTACCAAAAGATGGATTATTCATTGTAGAACAAGAAATGGATACAGACTTTGATATTTTGGAGGAAAGTGACAGAATGCTAAGAATGAGGGGGAAGAATGCTTGGGGTTTCCCAATAAACCATTCCCTGACCTCTCAGAGAGAGAGAGCATGGTATTACAGGACCTAAGTGTCTTTAAGACCTGAAACTTCATTATGATGTAATAATCAATTGTGATGCCATAAAACCACCATTGTGTTGTTATAAACTTCCACTGTGATGCCATAAAACTACTACTGTGTTATAACCAATTATGATATAAAAATAACTGTGAAATCAAAATCTATTGTGATGCTCTAAACTTTTTTTTTTTTTTTTTGACAGGCAGAGTTAGACAGTGAGAAAGAGAGAAAGAGAGAAAGGTCTTCCTTTTTCCATTGGTTCACTCCCCAAGTGGCCGCTACAGCCGGCGCACTGTGCCAATCCGAAGCCAGGAGCCAGGTGCTTCTCCTGGTCTCCCATGTGGGTGCAGGGCCCAAGCATGTGGGCCATCCTCCACTGCACTCCCGGGCCACAGCAGAGAGCTGGACTGGAAGAGGAGCAACTGGGACAGAATCCGGCGCCCCAACCGGGACTAGAACCTGGGGTGCTGGTGCCACAGGCAGAGGATTAGCCTAGTGAGCCGCAGCGCCAGCCTCTAAACTTTCTGATGTCCTACGCTACCATTGTTGTCTCATAATCAATTGTGATGACCTAGAAACCCCGTTGATGTAATAATCAATTGGAATGTGATAAACCACCATTGTGATATCATAAATTTTTAAAAAGTAAAAAAAAAAAAAAAAAGATCTGGAACCTCACTCATCTTGACTGGAAGACAAATGTGGGGACACAGAAGTAGACCCCATTCTTCCTTGAGCTTTTTTTTATTGGTATAGTCATGATAGGTACCAGTGGCAACAGCTGTAAACAGAGGCACAATTCCATCAACAGATTTTCTCTCGTCCACGGGGATGGGGTTGTCCTAGAGAAGCCGAGTAGACCTCTGGAGAAAGGGCAGGTACATCCCATGACTAGATAGGTAATCACCAAATTACAGAAGAGCTCTCCTAGAATAAACAAGATGGAGCTCAGGCTGTTTAAAATGATGAGTGTGGTGGGTGTCACGGCACAGCAGGAAAAGCTTCCACGTGTGAAGCTGGCATTGCAGTGTGTGCCGGTTCATGTCCTGGCTGTTCCACTTCAGATCTACTTGTTAATGTCTTGGGAAATGCTGTAGAAGATGGTCCAAGTGTTTGGGCCCCTGCCATTCATGGGGAAGATCAGGTTGAAGCTCTTGGCTACTAGTTTCAGCCTAGCCAAGCACTGAATATTGTGGCCATATGGGGAGTGAACCAGCAGATGAAAGATTCCCTCTCCCTCTCTCTCCTCACCCCTCTCTCCACTCTGTAACTCTTTCAATTAAATAAATAAATCATAAAATGAGACAGTTTATTTATAACCAATAGAGGATATTAGTCATACCTACCTAGCAAAGAATAAAGAGAAGCCATAGGAAACACAGTTTACATAAATGCAATAGGCAATGACTAACTACTCATTTCTTTAAAGGAGTGAAAACATCTGGGGCTGGTGCTGTGGCATAGTATGATAAGCCTCCACCGGCAGTGTCAGCATCCCATATGGGTGCTGGTTAGTGTCCCAGCTGCTCCTCTTCCAATCCAACTCTCTGCTTATGGCCTGGGAAAGCAGTAGAAGAAGAAGAAGTGCTTGGGTCCCTGCACTCTACATAGAAGACCTGGAAGAAGTTCCTGGCACCTGGCCTCAAATTGGCCCAGCTCTGGCCATTGCAGTCATTTGAGAAGTGAACCAGTGGATGGAGAACCTTTCTGTATTGCCCTCTCTCTGTAATCCCACCTCTCAAATAAATAAATAAATAAAATCTTTAACATAAAATAAAAAGGGTGAAAACATCAAGCCATTGAAATTATCTATTAATTTTAATTCAAAGGTAGTATGAAGAAAATCAACTATGTAAAAATCTCCCATTTACTGATTGTTTAAAGTCTCATTTTTTCTTAATATCTAAGTCATCTGTAGCAACAAACTAGGTAATATAAATAAACTAGGCCATTCATCAGCATAAATTCTCATAGCAAACATTTTTCTTCTTCAGTTGTGAATATCTATGCATTTATCTATTAGATATGCATTACTAACACTGGTAAATTAAAGTGCTGTTTCATGGCCAAGAATACATTTAAGGATCCTTCTATAAAGTACTTCCCAGAGACCACAATGAGAAGTTAAAGCACAGGGAAGGCACAGCCTAAGCAATGGTGTCTCCCACAGCTACGGAGAAGATCTTTGATTTCTGGCGAAGCATTTATAAATTCATCAAAGAAGAAGAGAGGTAGCAATGGGATAAAGGTTTGCTCTTCATTTCATGTTTTAGGTAAGCATGGGCCCTATTTTGTATCATTTGGAGCTTCTGTATACTTATGTTTATTCAGGCTTGAAATAGATTGTGGTTCTTCTCTTTTTTAAATTATTGATGGTTCTAAAATGCACAAAACCTTGCTTGGGTTTGAACTAGTACCAACTGCCACAAAGCAGATGTATTCTCAATTTGGTCGTATGTGATCATGTGATTTCTGCATCAAAAGCGAATACTCAAAGTTTTGTGAGACTTTCACTACAGCAGATAATGTAGCAAAATTACATGAAGTTTAGATTCTAAAAGGACAGGACACCAAAAAATGTTCAATTCTGGCTATTAAAGTTTGTTGACAATCGACCAATGATAAGAACATCAAAGAAGCATAGCTGGTTCAAAGCAACTTATTTCATGAGATGAATTAATAAAAACTGAACCAAGCACTAAGACATAACAAGAAGAATTTCTAGGCTTAAAAATTAATGTTGTAAGGCTCCCTGATGAACCGACCCACATTTTCCCTATCAGTAACCACTTAAAAACTTTAAAAATGAAAGAAATATATTCATGTAATTTTTCTAAAAGCACACAAAAATTCTGCAAGTGTATTTACAATTATATCTGTTTTACTTGGTGAAGAAACTGAATCTTAAAAGGTTAGACAAGGAGTGGTTATTCAGACTAGAGATTAAGACACCCATCCCTCCTTTCAGAGTGACTGGATTCCATTCCTCCCCCAACTCCTGACTCCAGCTTCCCGTTAATGCAAATCCTGAGAGGCAGCAGTAATAGCTCCAGTAGTTGGGTTCCTGTATTTCCTCCGGGAGAGCTGGATTGTGTGCCTGGCTCCCATTTTCAATCCTGGCCTCGTCCCGATCTTTGTGAGAATTTAGGGAGTTAGCCAGGGAATGTGAGTTCTCAGTTTTTCTCTCTACCTCTCAAATAAAAAACAATGATTAAAAAACAGGTTATGAGGCTGGTGTTGTGATGCAGTGAACTAAGTTGTCACCTGCAATGCAGGCATCCCGGATCGGAGTGCCAGTTTGGGTCCCAGATGCTTTGCTTTTAATCCAGCTCTCCAGTAATGTTCCTGGGAAAGCAGTGGAGGATGGTCCAATTACTTGAGTCCCTTCTAATCATGTGGGAGATCCAGATGGAAATCTTGGCACCTAGTTTCAACTTTGACCAGCCCTGGTTGTTTTAACCATTTGGGGAGTGAACCAGCAGATAGAAGATCTCTCTCTCTCTCTCTCTCTCTCTCTCTCTCTCTCTTTCACTCTGCCATTCAAGTAAATAAACCTTTTTTTTAAAAACATATATTAATGTATTTGAAAGGCAGAGTTAGAGACAGACAGACAGACCTTGCATCTGCTAGTTCACTCCCCAAATAGCCACAACAGCTGGAGCTGGAAAATTTGAAACCAGGAGCCAGGAACTTCTTCTAGGTCTCCCATGTGGGTGCAGGGGCCCAAGGACTTGAACCATATTCTGCTGCTTTCCCACGTGCATTAAGCAAGGAGGTGGATTGGACGTGGAGTAGTTGGGACTTGAACCAGTACTCATATGAGAGGACTGCACTGCAGGTGGCAGCTATACCCACTATGCCACTGCACTGGCTCCAAATGAATCTTTTTTTAAAAAAATCTTTTGGAAGGTTAACTAATTTGTCCTAAGGTATATTCCAATAAGAGAAGCAGCAGATTTGAGATTTGACCCTGGGTACTCTAAATTCAGAACAGTGCACTAACGTGAACAGGGACTATCCCTAAGGTCATGTGCTCCCTAGAGAACATCATGTGCTAGAGTGACCTCTCAAGGGAAGGAGAGCTGCATAAGAAAGAAAAAGAGGTATAAACTAAGAAGAGAGAAATGTTGAAGAACACAGTTTCCAATCACTTTAAAGAAGGATATGATTACTAATGCACTCCTGAACAAAAATGCAAATACCTTCCCACCTTGCTTTACACTACATTTGAATTCAGACTCAAGTTTATTTGATAGGGCTGGCTCTGTGGCTCAGTGCCTTAAAGTTGTGACCAGCAATGCATATGGGCGCTGGTTCAAGTCCTGGTTGCTCCACTTCCAATCCAGCTCCCTGACAATGTTCCTGGGAAATCAGTAGAAGATAGCCAAGGTGCTTGGGACCCTGCTCCCCCAAGCAAGATCCAGAAGAAGCTCCAGGCTCCTAGCTTCAGTTTGGCCCAAGCCTGGACCTGGCTGTTGTAGCCATTTAGGTAGTGAACTAGCAGATCAAAGATCTGTCTCTCCTGTAAGTCTACCTTTTAAATAAATAAGTAAATCTGAAACAAAAACATGAAAAGACAATGCTTATTTAGAAAAAAAAAATAAAAAGCTTATTTGATGAAGCCTAAGGCATTGGCACACACAGTCAGTGGCAATCAGACACTTAGATATTCCTGTGTAGACCCAATACTTAACATGCTGACTCGAGACTTTATTTTCAGTTAATATAACAAGGAAAACAAAACATTTCTTTTCCAGAAATTAGATAAGCTACAAAAAACTTGAACAGTAAATAAAAAGGCAGCTCATAGAGCCTCTGAATACAGATGGCACATACAACTCTTGGATTAGATTCCTAAATCCAGCTGAAACAAAAAGAATTCGGACTAACCAAGGACTTGGTTTGGCTCTTCTGCTAAGGTTTATTCACCATGACCTGTTTTAATATGCACTCTCTGAGAGCACATAATAGCTAGACGCCCCTGGAAACATCCAATCAGGTTAACATCCAAAACAGGCCCACACTGGAGAGAATCACAAACACATTTATTCTTTATTTCATAGCTTCCTCCCAAGAATTCACTGGGGCACAGAATCTCCTATAAAATCCTATGAAATACACAACTCCCCCAGCTTGCCTCTCCTGACGTATTTTATACTTTTAAGTGAAGTCCTGTCAAGTGGTCTGGACAATCTAGAAATGACATCATGAACATTATACCCAGCACTCAGGCAGTGATGAGAACACCGCATCTTTGTTTCTGTAATTTTCTCAAAGTTGATGTGTTTTCTGACTCTAGCCTGAAAAGAGAAGGCATTTCTGCTAACAGAACAGAAAAAAAACTTTTTTTTCTCAATTTCTGTGAATCATTATGAAAATCTCCCCACAAACTGCTGTTGCTTCCTCTTCGAACTCCATCCACTCTCCAGGGAAAGCCCAAAAAGAAAATGAGAGCTCTCATCTAAGAACTCTGTCAGGACTCTCGCAAAATAGGATGCTTCTGAGAATCACATGCTTTTATAACTGGAATGGCAACTTAACACACATTTAGATCATTTAGGAATCATGAACTGAGGCTGGTGCTGTGGTGTAGTGGGTAAAGCCACCACCCATGACACCAGCATCCCATATGGCATCAGTTCATGTCCTGGCTGCTCCACTTCCAATCCAGCTCCCTGATAAGGTGCCTGGCTTGAAGGCAATGGAAGATGGCCCGAGTGCTTGAGCCCCTGCATCTGCATGGGAGACCCAGAAGAAGCTCCTGGCTCCTACAAAGCACTTACCCCCAGAAAATTTTCTGATAGCTAACAGAGCAATAACAGGCTGTGCTGAGGCTACCCTCCGTATTTAATAACTATGTATAAACCAGTATAAACCACAGTGCGTAATTCTTTATTTCAAAACAATTCCAACGTTTAACAATTGTCAAGGGTTTAGAACCTGACATCCCCAACTCCTGAAAGTAGGGACGCTCTCTTCAAGATCTATATTCAAGTCAGACAACCAGAATAGAAGAAGCTTTTAGGGACCTAATTCACTCTACCACAGCCAACCTAAGCAATGAGCAGAAAGAGGTACTTTCAGAGTAGCTTGTAATGATGCTTGGCATTGCTAACCAGTTTCCATGGCCAGGACCATCCTACTTAAGCTGGAAGCAGACTCAAAAAAATACAATCAAACTCCTAACAATGAATTCTCTCAAAACCGTATTGTCCAGTTCTTTTTCTATCCTGATTATCTTGTTACTTGATAAGTGATTGAAATCCAGATAATAAATCACCCTTGAACTTTGCTCCATTTTTTTCAGTGACAAAACACATTGGCCAGACCTAACTGACAGGGAGCTTTGCCTTTGGATATAGAATACACTCACGCTGAAGCTCTAAGGGATATTCCTTGTCATTGGTCCTCAGCATCATCAATTGCCAAAACTATTATTTCACTACTCCAGAGGTGACAGAGTAGTAGAGACAGTGATAAACCTTTGTCCTGCTATGAAGAACACAGAAACAGCAGAAAAATGGAGCCCATTGTCAGATCACAATAAGCAGAACCCTTATAGAGATCCACAAAGAACTCAATGAGGAATAAATTGGACATACTGCTGTTTGGGGATGGTGTGTGACTAGAGAAAAACTTAAACTTCTTAACCAGTGCAAGCTGGTGGGTAATTTTCATTCAAAAGTTTGGAGTCAAAATGTCAACAAGGAATTTCCCTGGTATTTCAACAAAAAAGCTGAAAGGTATTTGGAATTCTCCCTTAATGCACATTAGGATTTGGCTGAGACAACACAAAATACAACCTGAAAAACCCAGTGTGTGTGTGCATGTGTGTGTGTGTAATCATGCACTCACATCCACATATGTGTGAGTTTTCTCTTTTCCAATGATTACTCTGCCTTATGTGATTTGTTGTTCTCATCTCAGGACCTGGGTGATTGCTTTCTGAATCATATCAGCAAAGCCTCTCCATCCATTTCAATTTTTTTTTGTTCTATTGCTGTACTCCTAGAGAGTATACTTCTAGCAAGTTCCTTGCCTTATTTAACTGATTATATGTATATGTATATATATATATATATACATACACATACACACATACTCTTTTGCTGCTGTTGCTAATTAATGACTTATTTAAAAGACACACATAGAGAAAGGCAGAGAGAGAGAAATCTTCCATCCTCTGGTCCACTCCCCAAATGCCTTCAACAACCAGAGCTGGGCCAGTAGCTTCATCCAGGTTTCCCACATGGGAACAGGGACCCAAGTACTCTGGCCATGGCCATCTTTTGCTGCTTTCCCAGGCACGTTAACTGGGAGCTTACTCAGAAGTAGAGCAGCCAGGAATGGAACCAGTGCCCAGATGGGATGCCGACACCACAGACAGCGGTTTAACCTGCTATGCCATAATGCTAGTTCCAACATACATACTCTTCTCACTCAAAACAAAATATTTGTAACTCTTTCTAACAAAAACACAAATAATGCTCTGGAACTGTTTCTAAGGATGACATGACGACTAAGTGCTAGCTATGCTTGTGTCACGTCACGGCTGCAATGCCTGTTTAAAAGGGATGATTGTGGCACATGTCCTCTTCTCTTACAGTAACGAGAAGATGTGCACATAGGTCACAGTTCCAGCCAAAGCAGCTAACTGCTGTTGAGCACCTAAAATGTTATGGCAAACGTAATCTATTCTATTTAATCTTCACAACAACCTTCTGACATCAGAACGAATTATTTAGTAGAGAAATCTAAGGCACAGAAGATTAGTGTCCTTGACACATTTATCTTTTAAAAAACCAAAATCATTGCTAAATATTAAGAACTAAAATTCAGATACCATAATGGCATACAAAAATATATGTAGTATAAAATAACACAGATTCATAACCTTTAAAACAAACTCAGAACAGAGGCAATGCCCTTCATTCTAGCACAGCTCGAAGTGTCTAGAACAGAGTAGCAGCTGCCCCTGAAACTGGGTATGTGCTCACCACTTCACCACAGTTTCCCTCCTACTAGCTGAAACCATCGACCCCCTGAGGTGCCTGTCATCACTGCCCATGCATGAAGCTCTGGCACCATCTAAGACAGGAATATGATCAGGAGGAATATTCTTGTCCAAGCATGCCATCTTTCACCTGTGCTTTGAAAACATTAGCACACACTGTAGCTACTACCCAAAGTCTTTGAGTAACATCTATGAGACTAGACTTCAAAAGAAGAAGAAAGGAAAAAAAAAAGCCACATAGCCCAGATACAATTTCTGACAAGAATATCAACTGTTCCAGAAAACACTTCAGGGACTGATTATTAAAAAAAAAGAGAGAGAGAGAGAGAGAATGATTTTTTTTCTTCCTCTTTGCTTCTGAAAGAGCTCTGACCTTCCTCCTTTCTCAGTGCAAAGAAAGCATTATTTCTGAGCTCACTGTCAAGTCACTGGCAGTGGTCAATAAATGTACTGGAAAGCTCCTCATTGAAAAAGAAATTGGGGGCCCATGCTGTGGCACAGCAGGTTAAGACACCCTCTGCAGAGCCAGCATCCCATACAGGCACCAGTTGGAGTCCCGGCTGCTCCTCTTCCAATCCAGTTCCCTGCTAATGTGCCTGGGAAAACAGCTAAAGATAGCCTGAGTGCAGGCCCCTTCATCTATATGGGAGACCCAGAAGAAGCCCTAGCTTCAGCCCGGTGCAACCCTGGTGGTTGTGGCCCTCTGGGGAGTGAACTAGCAGATAGATAGATAGATTCTCTCTCTCTGCCTGCCTGCCTGCCTGCCTCTCTCTGGCTTTAACTCTTTCAAATAAATTTTTTTAAAAATCTTTAAAAAAAGACACTGTAAAATGATTAAAAAGATTTCACAAAAGTCAACCTTTTACAAGTAGTTGACAACATCACCATTAGGACTGCCTTGGCCACAAGCCTTGTTGCAGCCCCCAGAAGGGTTGGTCCTTTTAAAGGGGCACAATGAAGCACCATGCCTTGTTCCCAGTAACGCTTTTCCCACACCTGTCCACCGAGAGAGCAGGGCAGAGCATCATAACAACTAGAGGCTGGCCTCGGCTATGCAACAGACCTGACCCAGATCCTCCGTGTGTCCCCTTCATCGGTGAGCATTCACGGCCAACCTCTTCCACCTGTGAAATGGGCTCAGCACCACTGACTTCATGGAGCTGTTTAAGGATTCAGTAAGTGAATCTAAATAAACCCCCTGATGGTGACACAAATGAACATTTAATGAATGGTACCTACTGTGATTATTAAAGGACATTTGGGGTCAACACTGAACTATTTTATCAAATAATGTCCTTTTATTGCTTTTCCAGATAGTATAGTATATTGGTGGCATTCTGAGAATTACAGAAACAATTTTACTGAAATGAGTTTTAGAATGACCTTTTCCCCCATTAGGAAAATCAACACAAAACTAATTGAGGAGAGAAAAAAAAAGATACTGAATCTTTTAAATGAGACAATTTCCTAGGTGCTAGATGAAACAGAATATTGTTAAGAAATAAGTGAAAGTTAATGTTACATTAACAGAAATCATTCTTCCTAATGAGGAGGAATCATGCTAAATTTCTGTGTCACTCAAGAGAGAAAATTACTTTCTATGAGGAAAAACTGAAAATAAACATGAGAAGTTTCAAATATAGCAACTATATATAGAGGCAAGATTTTTCTCCCTTTTTAATAGAAAGTTGGAAAACATAACTCTGTAATAGACTATTTAGATTGTAAATATGTATAAGATGATCCCATAAATACTTACATAAGAAAAAATTGCTACAGCACACTTCATGAGTATGAATTTTATTATTTTCACTACACTCTTCTTACAAGTGATTTTTTCCTATGGATGATCACATTAGAGAAAGAATGTGCAAAATATATTCCTTGATTCCTTTTATATCTCTTTATTTTCTGTTGAATTACACCTGGCCTGATACAACTTAGAGTTTTTCCTTTCCTATAGATACTGTGTACTACTCCCATGATGGAGGTACATTCAACTGAGGAGCTTCACTCGCTAATGCCAAAAGCACTTCATCTATTTGACATCTTACTGACCTCTTCATTTGTAACTCGACAGGAACGGGTTGGTTCCTTCTCCAGGGCCCCTCCCATCTCTAGCGTTTTATTTATAGCCAATGACTCCTATTTTAGAGGTTGCTGTTTTGAGATGTTCAATTGACAACCACTACATCAGTTTTTAAATAATAAGAGGTCCTTAATGTAAGTTTGATACAGAATAATTAGTTATTTGTCAGATGTGCTGCAAACACTCAGATGAAATATTCTGTTCCATTATGGACCATTGCTGTAGAGAGAGGAAACTTACCTCCCAGCCACCATATTCCCGCAGCACATAAACTTAGGGTGATTTTAGGAAAGAAATAGAGAAGGCCAACCTCAGGAAAAGGAATACCAGCTCACTAGAACATACCATGGGTGCTGGTGGGGAATAGGGAGAAAAGAAACTCCAAGATATTGTCACGCTTTACAGATGCTCACAACTCAGTCATATTTTAATTACTTTATTTATTTTTAAATACATAAAAAGCAGACACAGAGAGATCTGATATCTGCTAGTTCACTCCCAAATGCCTGCAACAGCCAGACCTGGGCCAGCCCAAAGCCAGGAGCTCAAGTAAGTCTCCCATGTGGGTGGGAGGGACTCAGCTATCTGAACCACCACCTGCTGTCTCCCAAGGTATACATTAGCAGGAAGCTGGAACTGGAAGTGGCGCTGGGTCTCAACCCAGCCACTGCCATACGGCATGAGACCATGCCAACCAGGGAGCATCTTATCCGCTGCACCAAATACCCTCTCGTACCTTAAAAAGAGACACAACCTAAGGACAGCATGGTCTTCAACTTTTTATTTTCCCAAGTAAGAATACTTAAAAATAAAGTGAAATGGAAACTACTCTGTTTATCATTTCTTTTTATAAAACATTCTTAAACATAAAAAAATCCATTTCAGAATAAGACTCTTTCTATTTTTATTATTAAAATACACGTAACACAAATGTTGCTACCTTAACTAACATTATGCACATAGTTCAGTAGCATGAATTACATTAGACCTGTGTAGCAGTCCATTTCTAGAACTCTTCTCAGCTGGCAAAAATGATGTCCCATATCCACTACACAGTAACTCCTCTGGCTGCTCTCCCTGCCCCTCTACTTTCTGTCCCTATGGTCTTGACTATTCTGAGGGGCTCATATAAGCGGAATTATATAGTATTTAGCTTTTTAGAACCAGCTTATTTCACTTAGCATAATGTTCCCTCAGGTTCATCAATATTGTAGCATCTCATGATTTTCTTCCTTTTTTAAGGCTCAATAAATTTTCATTTTATACACACACACACACACACACTCACTCACTTATCCATTCAGTCACACAGGCACGAGTTTGACTATATGAGCATTCCTTTGAGACCTTGCTTCCAGTTTTCTTCAAAAAATATACCCAAAAGTAGATTGCTAGATGATAGGGACCTGATGAAGGACTTCAAGAAGGAAAACCATGCAAAACTGAATTTCGGAATATCCCCAAGTGATGCCAAGTATAATTGGGGAAATGGTGAGGGTTGGAAACTGGAAACAAAGGTGTTAAAATGTTATCACAGTAATCTAAAGGATGCCTATGAATGCAGGCGCATGTTGGTAGGGAAAGGAGATTATAAAGAAATAAAAATGTCTCGGTCTCAGGGGCTGGCATTGTGGCACACTGGATTAAACTGCAGTTTGTAATACTGGCGTCCCATATGAGCGCCCATTGGAGTCCCTCCAATTCTGATCCAGCTCCCTGCTTATGCACCTGGGAACACAGCAGGAGTTGCCCCAAGTGTCTGGGCCTCTGCCACCCATGTGGGAGACCAGGATGAAGTTACTGGCTCTTGGCTTCATACTGGCCCCACCCTAGCCATTGTGGCCATTTGAGGAGTGAACCAGTGGATGGAAGATCTGTCTCTCTCTCTCTCTCTCTCTCTCTCTCTCTCTCTCTCTCTCTCTGTAGCTCTGCCTTTCAAATAAATACCAAAAAAAAAATAATAAACAAAAAAGTAGCATATTGTTAGATTATTGTCCAACAATGCATTTTTTCCATTTTTTGAGGAAACACATACTGTTTTTTTACCATGGCTGTACCATTTTACATTCCAATTAGTAGTACCACCAGGGCTCCACAGAATATGGAGAAATTGGCACTCGCTATCTTCTTTCATGCTTGTCTTTCATTTCTTTATATAAAATGAGGCTCATAAACCTTAAAAGAGAATTAACATCAGACGACATTTTTTTTCTAAGTGTTTCTAGGAACACTTGTTATTTTCTCTATTTGTTCTGATAGTAGCCGTCCTAATGAGCATGAGGTAGTGATTGTAATTTTGATTCACATTTCCCTAATGATCAGTGAGCTGCTTTTCATGTGTTTACTGGCCATTTGCATATTTTCTTAAGAGAAATATCTGTTCAAGTTCTTTGCCCATTTTTGAATTGCGTATGGTTTTGTTGTTTGCTGTTGAAGCTTTCCAGTGTAGGACAGTCCTCCAAGTTCTCTTACGGTGACCCAGTGACCTCCGGTTTCTTGTTGGCAGTTCTCAGGGCTAACTACACAACGTGCTAGGAATGTAAAATCCAAAGATAGGGATGCAACGACTAGGACAGCCTGGGCCTTGTTCCTGCCTGTCCTGGAGAAGGTAGCATCTAGAATTAGGAAGAAACTGCTTGGACAGGCTGGCCTTTAGTCCTTTCTCACACACAATGGGATATCATAGCGGCATTGCTAGGTGGGCACGTGGCCCGTGAGTATCTATCTCAGGGCAGGGTGATTTCAGGGTCCCTCAGCTGTGCTGCACGTGGGGCACTCCACGTGCCCCAGGAAGCTTTCCTGAACCCTGGGAGAGTGCCTCACCATGGACCTAGGCTTCTTTTGTTCCTTACTAACGCTTGGTAAGTAACACACCTGCTCTAACTTGTTGCATGCAAACATGCTTGTCTGAGCAGATTCAGACAATGATGAAACTGCAGCCCCGGGTGCAGTGGCTGAAGTGTTTGAACTCTTATTTCTAGGAGGTAGATAGTGATGCTATCAGCTAACCTACATGCAGTACTGAGCTTCAGGACCAGTTATTCGTGAACCTACTTCACAAGGAGTTTTCTCTATGTTCTACTTAATAATCCCTTATCAGATACATGAGTAAATATTTTTCCCCATCCCATTGGCTGCCTCTTTACTCTCTCCCAAGTGCCTTTGGGTGCACCACATTCTTAAATTTTCAGGAACACCAACTGTTTATTTTGAATGGCCTCTGCACCCTTGCTGAAAAGGATTTGATCATATATGTGAAGATTTATTTCAAGACCCTATTCTATCAGCCTATGTGTCTGTCTTTATGCTAACTTCACACTCTTCTGAAATCTTCTAAGTTTTGAAGTTAGAAAGTTTTAGTCTTCCAGCCGTGTCCTTCTGTTTCAGGAATATTGTGGCTATTCAGCATCCCTTGAAATTCCACATGGATTTTAGGGTCTTTTTTTTTTTTGTAGTTCTCTAAAAAAGTCATTGAAATTTTGATCTAGTTTGCACAAGTCTATAGATAGTTTTGGTAGTAGTGACATCTTAGCAATACTGTCTTCAGATTCATTAATGTGATAATTTCTACTTAAATATTTCTTTTTTAATGAATATTTTCTAGTCTTCATTGTGTCCTCCTCAGTTAAATCCTAAGTATTTCATTATTTTTGATGTTATGGTCAGTGCAATTTCTTAATTTCCTTTTTAAACTCTTCATTGTAGCATATTGAAACATAAGGGGGCCAGCGCTGTAGCACAGTGGGCTGAAGCCCCAGCCTGCAGTGCTACCATCACATATGGGTGCCAGTTCAAGTCCTGGCCATTCCACTTCCAATCCAGCTCCCTGTTACTGTGCCTGGGAAAGCAGCAGAGGATGGCCCAAATCCTTGCACCCCTCACCCATGTGGGGGATCCAAAGCTCCTGGCTTTCAGTTGGCTCCTTTCTGGCTATTGCTGCCATTTGGGGAGTGAGCCAGAGGATGGAAGACCGCTCTTTCTCTGTTTCTGCCTCTGTCACTCTCATATAATTAAAATGAATCTTTTTAAAAAAATGGATTTTATCCATTGACTTTGTATCTTACCACTTTTCTGAGTTTATCAGTTTTTTTTTTAATCTATTTATTCATTTGAAAGTCAGAGTTACACAGAAAGAGGAGAGGCAGAGAGAGAGAAAGAGGTCTGATGGTTCACTCCCCAGCTGGCTGCAAGGACCGGAGCTGCGCCGATCCGAAGTCAGGAGCCAGGAGCTTCTTCCGTGTCTCCCACTTGGGTGCAGGGGCCCAAGGACTTGGGCCATCCTCCACTGCTTTCCCAGGCCACAACAGAGAGCTGGATGGGAAGAGGAGCAGCTGGGACTTGAACTAGGGCCCACATGGGATGCCGGCGCTTCAGGTCAGGGAGTTAACCCACTGTGCCACAGCGCTGGCCCTGAGTTTATCAGTTCTGAAAGATTCTTAATAGCATCATTAGGGTTTTCTACATATGAGATTACATCATGTCAACAGAAATATTTGTATTTCTATCTGCATTTTTTTAGATATTTATTTCAAGGCAAAGTAACAGAGGTAGGGGGAAGGCGGAGGGATCTTTCGTGCACTGATTCACTCCCTTAACAGCCATGAATCCGGGAGCCAGTAGCTTCATCCAGCTCTCCCACATGAGTGCAGGGGCCCAAGCATTTGAGCCTTCTTCCGTTGCCTTCCCAGGCACATCAGCACAGAGCTGGATTGAAAATGAAGCACCTGGGAATCAAACTGGGACTCTAATATGGGAAGCTGGTGGTAGAAGCAGCAGCTTAGCCTGCTGCACAGCACAGGCCCCCGGATGCTTTTTGTTTCTTTCAATTGCTTCACGTTGCTGTTTAAGATTTCCAGTACTGTGCTGAAGAGAAGTGATAAAACAGGCATCTCTACTTCTGCTCCTACCCTTAAATGAAAAGTTTTCAGTCTTTCACCCTCTAGTGTGATTTTCACTGTGGGATTTCCACATATGACTTTTACTGTGTTAAGGAATTTTTCCTTCTGGGGCCAGCATTGTAGCACAGTGCGTTAAGGTGTGCCATGCAATGCCAGCATCCCATACTGGAGTGCCGATTTGAGTCCCAGTCCTTCTGCTTCCTGTCTAAATTCCTGGAAAGGCAGACGATGGCCCAAGTACCTGGGCCTCTGATACCCACATGGGAGATCAGATGCTGTCCCTGGCTCTGGGCTTTGGCCTGACCCAGCCTTGGCTATTGTGGCCACTTGGGGCACGAACCACTTGATGGGAAATTCTCTCTCTCATGTTCCACCTTTAAATAAATGTCTTAAAAAAGTTTTTCTTCTATTCCTGTGTTACTGAGTTTTTAATCATAAAAGGGAATTGAATTTTCTGAATTTTTTTCCCATCAAGGGAGATGTGGTTTTTCCTCTTTCCTTCTGATCATGTGGTATATTTCAACAATGCATTTTTCTATGTTGTAACATCCCTACATTCCAGGAATAAGCTCTACCTGACCGTGGAATAGGGCTTTAACTACACTTAATTCAGTTCGCTAATATTCCATTGAGCATTCTTCTCTGGCTTCAGTGTCAGGGCAATGCCACCCTCACAGAATGAGCTAAGTAGTATTCGCTCCTCTTCAATTTTTCGGAGATGTTTGAGAAAGACTGGTATTAGTTATTTAAATGTTTGGACAATTCACCAGTAAAGTCAATGTACCCAGAGTTTTTCTTCGATAGGAAGCTTCTTATGACTGATTAAATCTATGTGCTAGTCACACATCTGCACAGATTTTCTGTTTCTGTGTGGATTAATGTAAGTAAGTTGGGAATTTGTCCATCATATCTAGGTTATCCAAATTATCGGTGTGCAACTGGTCCAAGTTCTCTTTTATAAGCTTGCTTCTTTACAATCAGTAGTAATATCCTTATTTTCAGCTATGATTATAATAATAAATCCTCTTTTTTATTAGTCCATCTAATAAAGGGATGTCAAGTTTAAAAAATCTTTTGAAGAATTAACCATTGGTTCTTTGATTTCAAAAAAATTTTTTTTATTTCCATTTCACAGATTTCTGAAATAATTATTTCAACTTCTTTTTGCTACCTAGAATCTGGTTTGTTTTTCTTTACCTAGTCCTTTAAGTTGTAAATTATTGGTGTGAGACCTTTCTTGTTTTCAATTTAATTTTTAACATTTATTTCAGAGGCAGAGAGACAGAAATCTCTCTCCCAACCCACTAGTCCACTCCCCAGATGTGCACAATGGGTGGGACTGGCCTGGGCCAAGGCCAATGCAGACTCCATGTGGGTGGCAGGAAACCAATTGCTGGAGCCGTCACCACCACCTCCCAGGGTATGCACTGGCAGGAAGCTGGAGTCAGGAGTCTGAGCCCGATCTTGAACTCAGATGCTCCAATGTGGGAAGTGGGCATCTTAACCAAACACTTAACCATGGCCCAAACACCAAATCCTTTGCTTATTTTATGTGTATTTACAGCTCTAAAATTTCCCCTCAGAATTGCTTTCTCTGTTTCCATAATTTTCATGGTCAGCTTTGCCATTTATCTCTAAGTATTTTACCATTTCCCTTGTAACTTATTCTTTGTTTCACTTGTTTAACATTGTTTTTTTAACTTCAACACACTTTTGAATTTTTCCTTTTATTACTGATTTCTGACTTTATCCTGTTGTGGTACAAGAAGATACTTTGTATGTAGCTATTTTTTAAAATCTACCAAGACTTAATTTATAGCCTAACATAGGATCTATATAGTAAAACATCCCATGTGCTCTTAAGGATGTATATTCTGCTGGATATTCTGTTAGATATGGTGTTCTGCATTTGTTGAATACAACCGGTTTATTCTATTGTTTAGGTCCTCTGTTCCTTAAGCCTGTCTGGTTGTTCCTTATTAAGAATAAGATACATAGACAGCACCTTTCTTAGCTCCTCTAATAATGACTCTGTCCTTTGTTCTAGGCCCTGTCTAGTGCACTTGGGCCTCATTCCTTTGTAATCATAACCTCTACTCTACCACCAATGGCTCTACTCCCAACCTGGGTGTACTGATGGTCCTCTTCCCCACTTAATGCTGTATAATTGTTCAAACCTGGTAAATGCCACTCTTAGGATCATTGGTTACTATCCTCACTCTGTCTTTTATGACCTTGTCTAAATATGATCAGAGTTGGCAAACTTGGAAGGCTTCCATAGCCTTGGCAACTCCTGACGACAGCCTAGGATGGTTACTGGCGCCATAAACTAGAGTGTCAATTTGTTGGGTCAACAACAGGAGCCACTGTGCACTTGCTCCTCATGTGGGATCTCTGTCCTTAATGTACTGTACATTGTGATTTAATGCTATAACTAGTACTCAAACAGTATGTTTCACTTCGTGTTTCTATGTGGGTGCAAACTGTTGAAATCTTTATACTAAATTGATCTTCTGTATATAAAGAGAATTGGAAATGAATCTTGATGCAAATGAAAGGGGAAAGGGAGCGGGAGAGGGGAGGGTTGCGGGTGGGAGGGAAGTTATGGGAGGGGGAAGCCATTGTAATCCATAAGCTGTACACTGGAAATTTATATTCATTAAATAAAAGTTAAAAAAAAAAGAATAAGATACAGAAATCTATGTTTCTCTTCATTTCTGACATTTTTGCTGCATGTAATTTGATGGTCTGCTATACATTACATGGATGTTTATAATTGTTATGTATTCTTGCTGTATTGAACATTTATTAATATATAGTATCCTTTACTTCAAACTTTAAAAATTTATTTATTCGAAAGGAAGCGGGGGCAGGGGAGAGAGTGCAAGAGCGAGATTAAGAATCTTCCATTTGCTAGTTCAGTCCTCAGGGCCATCATCTGCTACTTTCCCAGATTCTTTAGCAGGGAGCTGGATGGGATGCAGAGCAGTCAAGACTAAACTGGTGCTCTAATATTGGGTGCTTACATTGCAAGCAGTAGTTTAACTTGTTATACTACAACATTGACTCCTCACGAATTTTCTTGATTCAAAGTCTGTTTTGCCTAGATTCAGTACTGTCAGCCCTACTTTCTTTTGACAGTTATTTGAATGGAATATCTTTTCCTTTCCTTTCAATAGATTTGGGTCTAGAATGATTCCCTAGTAGACAACTTAAAGACTGGTCATGTCCTTTGTTCATCCTGCAAGTATGTCTTTGAGTGGTGAGTTTAGTGCATCTCCTACATGTCAAAGTGATGACTGGTGGGGAGGAACTTACTTTCGTCAATTTACTGTTTTCCGTTTTGTTTTTATTTTTTAATCTTTTCTTCCTTCATTTGCTACACTGCTTTCTTCATTTGTATTTAGTTGGTTTTTTTTTTTTAGAGAGGTGTTTAAATTACTCTCATTTCCTTCGACATACAAGTTGGATATTATTTATCCAAAATGTTTGGACCAGAAGTGTTTCAGATTTTGGATTTTTTTTTTTTGTGGGAGGGATTTTGCAATATTTTCATAGAATTAACTTGTTGAGCACCTATAAACTGAAAACTCAAAACCTAAAATGAGCTTAAGTTCTGGATTTTTGAGCATTTTAGATTTTGGATTTACAGATGAATGGTATTCAACTTGTCTTTTACCTATTTTATCTGTTGTTGCCATGGAAATTACACTTAAAATCCTCAAGTTATATCATTCTTTGACTTTATATTAAATTGATTTCAATAACATACTAAAAGACAACTCCTTTAACACTTTTTATCATTTTCAGTTGTCTCAAAATTAAATCTTTATGCCTTATGTCCATGAAGAAATTGATCATTTTTAATTCATTACTCTCTTAAATCATATGTAAATAAAATTTGGAGTAAAAACCCTCAATCACAAAAATGCTAGCTCTTAGACTAACAGCTTTTAAAATACTTTCTCTTAAATCATGTAGAAAACACAAAGTAATCTTTGTTACAATAACACTATCATTCACAATTTCCAACGTGTTTACATTTTCTGAGATCATATTTCTGCAGGCCTCATGTTGCTCTCTAGGGTCCTTTCATGTCAACCTGCAGGACTCCCTTAAGCATTTCTTGAAGGGCAGGTCTAGTGGGAAGGAATGCCACCAGCTTTTGTTTATCCAGGGACGTTTTATTTCTCTACTTTTAAAGGACAGTTTTGCCAGACATAGGATTCTTGCATTCTAGCACTTGGAGTGTTTTGGTATACTGCCTTCCAGCCTCCAACCTTTGATAGGAAACCCGCCCACAATCTTGCTGAGGATCCACTGAGTGTGACAGGTTGCTCTTTGCTTGCTGCCTTCCAAATTCCCTCTGTCTCTGGGCAGCCTGATTACAATGTGTCTCTGTATAGGTCTCCTTATCCAAGTTAGAGACCACCAAATTACTTGGATATTTATACTCGAGCCTTTTGTCAGACCTGGGATATTTTGCATGCTTGCTGGTGGCGCAAGCTGTCTCACCATCTTTCTATCTTTACTTCGTCTTCCGTCTTCTATTCCTCACACTTGATAATTTCCACTGTCTTACCCTGGACTTGGCTGATTCTTTCTTCTGCTTACACAGATCTGCCTCTGAATCCCTCTGGTGAATTTTTAATTCTAACTGTTTTTCTCTGCCTCAACATCTCTTTTCAATGTCCTATCCCTTTATCATTATTTCTCTTTGGGTCATCAATGGTGTTTTTGACTTTATGCCTGTCTTCCTTTGGTTTTTCAAGCAATTTAAAACATTGGTTTTTAATCTTCTTCTACTCTATCTGCCACCAGGCGTTTCTCAGGGACAGTTTCTGTTGGGTTATTGTATTCCTTTGAATAAATCCTGTTTTTTTAGATTCTCTGTGGTTTTCTTAAATTGGATATTTGAATATGATAATGTGGTATTCTGGAAATCAAATTCTCTTTCTTCAGGGTTTGCTATTTTGGTTTTATTTTGTTTAGTTTTTGGTTGCGCTCAGGACCAGACTGAGAAATAAACTGTTTTCTTCTGGTATTCTCTGAGCCTACACATTCCTTCGTGTATATATAATGATGTTTTAGTTTCTTTTGTATGTGTAGTTGCCTAGTCCACAAAGTCTGGCTCCCAAAAGAGGAAAAAGAGCAAAATGAGAAGGGGGGAGCTGCCAGTGCTTTGTATGCCCCAGGAAGTCCTTCCAGCCCAAGGGGAGGGGCTTGAAGCCGTGAGAGGAAGCACAGCTACTTCCTCGTCTGCACCTCTGTGAGCAGAAGTGGAAGTCAGCGACCAGAACACAGATCCCTGGTATTCGGCGAACAGTGTCCTTTTGCCTGCCATGGCTCCTGCAAGGCTTTCCAGACCGTGGCATGGAGGATGGATACCTTCTACTGTGCTGTGAGCTTTAAGTGTCTGAATTTAACGACAATCTACTGTCCAACGTTCTCCTGCAAAGGAGCCCAGCGTTGCAACACAATACAATCAGACACATCTGGCCGGTGCAATGATTAACTAAGAGGAGACACAGATTTCTGGGGTTGCCTATTCGGCCTCCTCCAAGAACCCTCTCAGAAGTCATTCTTTCATATCAAGTAAATTCTGATCTATGGAAGTTAACTAAACTGAGTTTCCTCATATCCTCAAAGACTGATAAACACATCATCATTTGAAGTTACTTTGTTTATAACACTTTAAAAACACATATAAAATATTGAAACACATATATTAATTGTTCTATGCCAAGAGGATAAATTCCTACTTCATGGTGGAGGATTTTAGTATCACAAAAGCAAATTTAGGAAGTGAACAGAAATGTCTTCCAAAATATTTCTGGACACCAAAATTTTACTCATGAAAACCATGGTTGCTGATCCACTGTGGTAGAGAACACATTGGGGGTTCCAACGGCAACTCTCCTGAATACAAAGCACACTCAATCCACATTGATCCTGAACTCTTGTCATTGTCTTCTATTCTACTACCCCTGATGCTGACCTCAAGTAATTAAGATTCCCAAAACCCCTTCCTGCAGAAGCCAACTTCGTTCTGACAGCCTTTGTACCTGGACAAGCATCTCCACAGTGTGCCTCATGGTGTTCTCTGCAATGCTGCCAGGTAATGGGTGAAAGCATCAGGCCTTGGCATCAAATTTGGGAAACAGTGAACACAATCTAAAGGTCTAATTCGATGTCTGGACGTTAGGATTCTTCAAGAGAAAGCTATAGAATGTCTTTCTCATAAATATATTTTACTTGGGAAACAGTTTTAGAACCTCTAATTTGTCATTTTTTACTCGTATCTCAGAATTCAGAGATGGGGCCGGCACTGTAGTGTAGTAGGCTAAGCCTCTGTCTGCGGTGCTGGCATCCCCTATGGGCGCCAGTTCATGTCCTGGCCGCTCCTCTTCTGATCCAGCTCTCTGCCTGTGACCTGAGAAAGCAGTGGAAGATGGCCCAAGTGCTTGGGAGACCTGGAAGAAGCTCCTGACTCCTGACTCTGGATTGAGTCAGCTCTGGCTGTTGCAGCCATTTGGGGAGTGGATGAGAGGATGGAAGACCTTTCTCCCTTTCCCTCTCTATAACTCTACCCCTCAAATAAATAAATAAATAAATGTTTTTTAAAAAAATGGTGAGCAATGTTTTACTAATTAGAATTTACATAAAGAAAGTTAAGGAAACTTAAGGTGTTTCAATCTTTAGCTTCCTTTATTTATATATTACAGTAAGAAGCATGATTTTCTTTTGGACTAATTTGGGCAGGGTTTACAAGTGGATTTGGCACGAGCAGGTAAATCACTCTCCCTGAAGATCAAACAGAAGAGGAAAAGGGTGCGTAACCCAGGACAACACTCCCTCTCTGCCGTTCTATAACAATGGACCAAATAAGTTAACAGTTAATTGATTTTAGAATATTACACACAATTATGAAGGCTGTGACCAAGCAACAGGCTTACTATTTTTAAAACACTAAACTGACTTTTCCACTATCTATTTTTTTGTGGGCCAAGAGTAATTATTCCTGAAGGATCTTTGATTATGATAAAACAGGGATATTAGCTATCTGCAAATTCAATGTGGGAACCATGTCAGAGAGATCAAAGTCTACAAACGTGTAGCCCAAAATGCTTTCTTACAAATCCAGTGACCCTTGAGGCCAGCGCTGTGGCGCAGTGGGTTAACGCCCTGGCCTGAAGCGCCGGCATCCCACATTGGCGCAGGTTGTAGTCCTGGCTGCTCCTCTTCCGATCCAGCTCTCTGTTGTGGCCTGGGAAAGCAGTGGAAAATGGCCCAAGTGCTTGGGCCCCTGCAGTGGATTGGTGCAGCTCTGGTCGTTGTGGCCATCTGGGGAATGAACCAAGATGGAAGACCTCTCTCTCTCTCTCTCTGCCTCTCCTCTCTCTGTGTAACTCTGACTTTCAAAAAAATAAATAAAATCTTTAAAAAAAAAAAGACAAATCCAATGACCCTTTAAAGCACTTAAGATGCAGAGTAGGGGCTGGTGTAGCGGGCAAAACTGCCACCTGCAATGCAGGCATATACCACTTGCAATGCCGGTTCGCGTCCCAGCTGCTCCATTTCCCATTCAGTTTTCTCCTGGTAGCCTGAGAAAGCAGTGGAAGATGACTCAAGTTCTTGGACCCATGCCACTCACATGGGAGATCCAGATGAAGCTCCTGGCTTCAGCCTGGCCCAGCCCTGGCCATTGAGGCCATCTGGGGAATAAACCAGCAAAGGGAAGATCAATTCTCTCTCTCTGTCTCTCTGTCTCTCTCTCTCCCTGTCTCTCTCTCCCCCTCTCCCTGTCTCTCTGTAACACTAAATTTCAAATGAACAAATCTTTTTAAAAAGCAGAGTAAAACAGGATGTCAATTTCCAGAATCCTGTTAGCTGGTGATTCCGAATCACCAACATGTGTAACAGCTACCGTGGACCCCTCTGTTTCACAGCTGCTTCCTTCTTACCAACAGCTTCTCTTCCAGAGCAGCGAAGGATAATTAGGATTTCATAGTTGGGTACAGCCAGCATTAGCATCATGGCTTTCTGTACTGACAATTAATAACAGTAGCCATAATGATGACAGAAAACGATTATCATTCTAATTACTGATATTCATCTTAGAATGGTGAGCAGCTGTTAAACATCTCTTTAAGAAGTTAAAGTTCAGTCACATAGCTTTTTCCCCAAATCGAGAAAGCTTTAATGCTAATTAGGAAGGAAGATTACACTTTTGAATGTCACTCAGCGTGCACCATGGCTGGTCTTTATTAGGGTTTTTTACCCCCTCCCCCACCTCAAGCTTTCTAGCCCTTGAGCTTTTTAAAAAGCTGACACTGAAAGTAATGACACAATCTTCAGGGAGATCTCCCCAATTTCCACTTACAGCAATCCTTTCCAGTGCAGTAAGGAAAGCTGCTCATCTGTTTGCATGGACAGAGAGTGACTTGTTTGCTGAAAGCTGCCACAAACTCATATGCCTAGAAAGTCACAATCTATTAGCAATCGCCATAAGGCAGAAAGATAGCCAGAGAATTCGGGTCTGGTCCCTCCCTCCCAAAATCAACTGCAAACACCATACTTCCTAGCAAGCGAGTCTATCACTTCTTCTATGAAATGGCAAAGTTACACTTGGTCAATGTTTCCTCAATCCCCCAGATCATGGGAGTCACCAAGGATGGTGTAGGGTGAATATATATGTGACGATGGTCTGTAGCCCAGACTCATCATCAGAACCTCCAGCATCGAGCATGAAATCAGAACCAGGGTTCAATGTGAAAATTGTTTCCAGAACACAGGAGAGTAAGAGGAAAGGATAATATTCGAGGATAACCTGACCAGTCATTTGTCTCCCCATAGATAAGGTGGGACTTTGTTCAACGGATGACATAGTTGATGTATGAACCAGGAGAGTCTGATATCTCCCTGCAAACCCTTTGATTATGATTTTCTAACTTTCCACCAAGGTTGAGACAGTGAATATCCCAAGCTTTGGGGCATGAAGTCTCTGTTCCAACTAGTCAGCTTTGCAGCACGAGAGTAGAACTGTGTTCCAGGAAAACTCACATTTCAATGTTAGTATCATTATATGCATAAAATATTATCCTTCTTTTGGCTTTTTTTCAATCATTGAAAAATGCAAAACTCATTCTTAGCTCTCAGGTCATACAAAACCAAATGATGAACAATGTATTAACCCCACCTTGAAAAGAAATGCCAAAATCTTTGTGCCGAATGGTGACATAACCACTGTAATGAAAGGCAGGAATGTAGCCAAATATCATTTTCATTTACAACCTCAGTAACACAAAGAGGGGGCGTTGTCAGGCACTGCAGATGGAATGAGTCTATTCCTTTAGTATTTAGCTACCCCACTTCCATCAGGTCCTGCTTTTTTTTTTTTTTTTTTTTTTTTTAGTGGGAGGTAAAATAGCAAGGTTTATTAGGGAAGGGACGATGGGCACCTCTCCAGACAGAGCCTGAGAGCCTGGGGGGGGGGGGGTGCAGGGCAAGGAGCAAGGTTACATGTTTGAGTGGAGAGATTACACCTGGCCAGGCCAGGCGGGCGACTCAGCAGAAAAGGTCCTGCTTTCTTAACTAAACAGAGAATCCATATAGCACACGAACGCATATGTGTGTATACTTGGTGTATGTTTGATTACTGCTGCCAATCCACAACCAGACTTCCAATGTGACAGGTGCTGTTGAACACACAGCAGGCTCCTCCTGTATCAATATGTGACAGTTCTGAGATGGCATCCAGAAATCTGTATGTAAAGCCATCTCCCCAGTGAGTCAGATGATGCAGTCTACTTAAGAAACTAATACTGGAATCAAGGTTTAGAACAAACTGAAAGTTCACAGTGCAGACGAGGTCCCACGTTCGAGAGCTGCAAGCTGACCCTTTCTAGTTTATAAATATAAAATTGGTTTTCTGAAGCAATACCAGGCAGAATTACATACCAATCCTTAACACTAAGAGGTGAGGCAGAATCGCTGACCAAAAGGTCCTGCAAACAAGCACAACTTCTGGAGCTATTCAGACATGATTCGTGAGAAAAAACAGAAGCACAACAGCTTAGCAAGAAATGTTCAGGCAAAGCAGGCCATAAGCAACCAGTCTCTGGCACACTAATATGGGCCACAAGCTGGCGAGACAGACAGAAAAAATGCTTTCCTGATGGTTCTCAAATGCTCTGACCATGCTGAACCCCCGGACCGTCCGTCGCACAGACAGTGAGTGAATGACATTCATCAGCAATGGGAAAGCTCGACCTAAGCGGAGTTTGGGCAGGCCGCATGTCTCTGACAGCTTTGCTTTAAACAGGGGCAGCAGCTCTAAGACAAAGGGGAGCCTTTCTTGGAGCAAAGTCTCCAGCAGCATCTCTTGCACGCATGGCAGTCCTCCCTGAAAAGCACAAGCCCGGAATACCACAGACCAACCTGGCTGCCTCAACAGTGCTATGGCTCAAACATCTAAAGAGGCTGTTATCCCCTGCATCACATTTTCATTCTCCAACTTACACTCCTTCAGTCCCCCGTCCCACTAATTGCCTTCAAGATTCTCTCTGTTCCTCCTGCCATGGGTTCTCTGGTCCAGGTTTATTCTTCAAACCTACAAGTTTGGTTGCAGGCATCTGATCACAGTCAATTCCTTGACACAAATAACTTTATAATCTGCTCAGAGAATTGTACTGCCTTTCTAGATACCTTCTTATTTACTCACTTATTTGAAGGGCAGAGTTACAGAGAGAGAGGGGCAGAGACACACAGATAGAGATCGATCTTCCATTTGCTAGTTCACTCCCCAAATGGCTCTAATAGCCAGGTGTGGGGCAGGCTAAAGCCAGGAGCCTGGAACTTCATCTAGTCTCTCACATGGGGCCTAAGTATTTGGGCCACCTTCTGCTGCTTTCCAAGGCACATTAGCAGGGAGCTGGATCAGAAGTGGAGCAGTTGGTACTTGAATCGCTGCTCAATATGGGAAGCCAGTGTCACAGGGAGCTGCTTCACCTGCTGAGCCACAAAGCCAGCTCCTGACACCTATTATATCATGTTGGGCTTTCTAATGATTAGAATTCCTTTTTTAGTGTAATCATGTATAAAAAATAATACCTAACAATGTCAGAACTTCACTATGTCCCATTCACTGTGCTAAGTGGTTTACATTTAACCGTGAAAAGTTGTGGTTCCCCGATATGCAAAGAGCTCAAAAGTTACCACTTTCATCCTTACAGCAAGGAAAAAGCACAACAAACCAAAACTCAGTAACATTTCTCAAAGCTCCATCAGAAAAGTGAGGTCAAAAGGCACACTGTCCTGAACACTAGAAATATGCCCAAGCTCTCTGTTTCATTGTTTTTCGGACTTCTCCACAATGGAAACTATTTTATTAGAGCTTAGCTTACGACAATGTTATCAAAACTGAACCAGCCCGGGAAAAGGCAAATTTCCAACAACAGCCAGCTCTAGTCTTTCAATTATGAAAAGGTAATATCTAATTTCAACTCATTAGAAGACTGGAACTTAATCGTAGGCTATAAAATAAATTCCTTCCCTACTACATCTTTTCACTGTATCCGTAGTGCTCCTTGTGTGATGGAGGTGAAAACTAAAAGACTGCAAACCATAGCGATTATTTAAGGAGTTTCTAGGGAAGCGCAAAGACAACCGAGCAGGTGCACACAATTCGTCCGGTAGTTAAGACGCCCACATAACCTACTGGAATTTGAGATAGGAGTCCCAGCTCCACTCTTGAATCCAGCTTCTTGCTAATACAGAAACTGGGACACAAGACAATGGATCAGATAGTTAGATCCATGCCATTCATGTGGGAGATGTGAATTAAGTTTCTGGCTTCAACCTGGTCCAGCCCCAGCCACTGTGAGCAGCTGGAGAGTGAGCTAGTACATGGGAGCGCTGTATGTCTCCATCTCAAAAACTGAAAGACAGGGCAGAGAGGCAGGAGAATAAGCTGTGGTTCAGTGGGTTAAGTCATCATTCGAGATGCCCACATTCCCCAGCCGAGTGCCAGTTAACTTTTTTTTTTTTTTTTTGACAGGCAGAGTGGATAGAGAGAGAGAGAGAGAGACAGAGAGGAAGGTCTTCCTTTTTGCCATTGGTTCACCCTCCAATGGCCGCTGTGGCCGGCGTATCGCGCTGATCCGAAGCCAGGAGCCAGGCGCTTCTCCTGGTCTCCCATGCGGGTGCAGGGCCCAAGGACTTGGGCCATCCTCCACTGCCTTCCCGGGCCATAGCAGAGAGCTGGCCTGGAAGAGGGGCAACCGGAATAGAATTTGGCGCCCCAAATGGGACTAGAACCCAGTGTGCCGGCGCTGCAAGGTGGAGGATTAGCCTGTTAAGCCACGGCGCCGGCCTAACTCTGCTTTTTGATCCAGCTTCCCGTTAATGCACTTGAAAACACCAGATGATAGCTCTCAAGTATTTGAGTTCCTGCCACTCTTGTGGGAGACCCAGATGGTGTTCCTGGCTACTGGCTTTGGCCTGGCTCAGCCCTGGCTGTTGCTGGCATTTGGCGAGTGAATCAGTGGATAGAAGATATTCTCTCTCTCTCTCTCTCTCTTTCTTTCTCCATCATTCTGACTTCTGAATAAATTCTAAACATATTATTAAAGAACAAGGCAATGATTAAAAAACAATGATGTAGATAGTTTCTATTAATCCAAATATGTCAATAATAAGTTCAAAGATGAATGGGTTTAATACATCAATTAAAATATACACTGCAAAGGTTGATGTTTTAAAAAAATTCTTCTACAGGCCGGCGCCGTGGCTCAACAGGCTAATCCTCCGCCTTGCGGCGCCGGCACACCGGGTTCTAGTCCCGGTCGGGGCACCGATCCTGTCCGGGTTGCCCCTCTTCCAGGCCAGCTCTCTGCTGTGGCCAGGGAGTGCAGTGGAGGATAGCCCAAGTGTTTGGGCTCTGCACCCCATGGGAGACCAGGATAAGCACCTGGCTCCTGCCATCGGAACAGCGCGGTGCGCCGGCCGCAGCGCGCTACCGCGGCGGCCATTGGAGGGTGAACCAACGGCAAAAGGAAGACCTTTCTCTCTGTCTCTCTCTCTCTCACTGTCCACTCTGCCTGTCAAAAAAAAAAAAAAAAAAATTCTTCTACAAGAAATTCATCTTAAATATTAAGACACAGGTATATTAAAAGTGAATGGATGGGAAACTAGATGACACTAACTCTAATTGAAAGAAAGCAGGAGTGTGGACATTCGGCCTGGCAGTTAAGCCAGCAGGTGGGACTTTGGCATTCCACATCAGAGTGCCTGGTTCAAGTCACAGCTTCTCTGCTTCTCACCCAGCTTTCTGCTAATACACAACCTTGCAGGCAGCAGATGATGGCTCAAGTTGTCAGGTCCCAACCACCCACATGGCAGATCTCCAAGTTGAGTTCTGGTTTCCTGGCTTCAGTCTGGCACAGTCATGGCTGTTCCGGGCATTTGGGGAGTGAATCAATAGATGAAACACCTCTGTCTTCCTGTCTCTGTTTGTCTTTCTCCCTTTCAAATAAATTAAACCTTTAAAAGAATATATTGTATTCTTTTTAAAAGAAAGCAGGAGTACTTATATATATTAAATTTACAGAGAACAGACTTCTAATTAAGAAAAATCAAGGATAAGGAGGGACTTTACATAATGGTGAAAGGAGCAATATTCAAAAAAGGCTCACAATTCTTAACTTGTACGTGTTTAACAATAAAGCATGAAAATACATGAAGCAAAAGCAGATAGAACTAGAAGGCGAAACAGATTAATCCACTATTCTAACTGGATATCTAAATACTGGGGTTTGGTAATGGATAAATCTAGCAGGCATAATTTAACTAAGCATATCATTAAACTCAATAGCACCCATCCATCAGGTGGATCTAATCGACATTTGGCAAATACATTATCCAACAAAAGTAGAATACACATTCTTCTTAAGCCCACATGAAACATTCATCAAGACAAACAGCATTTGGAACCATAAATAGTACCTTAATAAATTCAAAAGAATAGAAATCACAAGTGGGGCTGGCATTGTGGCACAGCAGATAAAGCCGTTGCCTGGGAGGCCAGCATCCCATAGGGCACTGGTTCATGTCCCTGCTGCTCCACTTCCGATCTGGCTGTCTATTAATGGTCTGGGACAAGTAGTAGAGGATGGCAAAGTGCTTGGGCCCCTGCCACAAGCAGGGATGAAGCTCTTTGGGCTCCTGGATTCAGCCTGGTCCAGCTCCAGTCACTGTGACCATCTGGGGACTGAGCCAGCAGATTGAATGATCTGTCTCTAAATTCCAACTAAATAAAAATATTTATATATTTATATAAAGTATTGCTAAGATTATTATTAAATTAAGTTAGAAATCAATGAGAAAAAATAGCTTTGTAATTTCAAGAAAAATGAAACAGCACACTTCTAAATAATACATGGCTCAAAGAGGTTCCAAAAGAAACTAAAAACTATTTTGTACCAAATAAAAATAAAAACCCCACCTATCAAAATTTCTGGTGATGCCACAAAAGCAGTGCTTACAGGAAAACTGACAGCAATGAATGCATATATTAGAAAAGAAGATAAATCTAAGATGCATAATCTAAAGTCCCCTCTTAGGAAAACAGAATAAGATTAAATTACATTCAGTATAACCAGGAGGAAAATTATGAAAATGAAGTCAGAAATCAGCAAAATTACAGACAGGAAACCAAAAGAGAAAAATGAGCACTACCCAAAGTGTTTTTTGATAATTCGCTAGGCACGTAACCAAGAAAAAGTGGGAGAGTACACGAATTACTAGAGTCACAAATGGAGAAGGGGCCATCATTGCTTAGCCTGTGGTTATGAAAAGGATAAAAAGGGGGCCAGCGCTGTGGCACAGCAGATAAAGCTGGCACCTGTGATGCCCACATCCCATACAGGCACCGGTTCAAGTTATGGCTGCTCCACTTCTAATTCAGCGCTCTGCTAGTGAGCCTGGGAAAGCAGCAGAACATAGTCCAAGAGATCAAAGACACTAAAGGAGAAGATCTGGAAGAAGCTCCTGGCTCCTGACTTCAGTCCAGTCCAGGCCTGGCTGTTGCATCATCTGGGGAGTGAACCAGCAGATGGAAGATCGCTCGCTCTCTCTCTGTCTCTCTCTCTCCTCTTTCTCTCATCTATGCTTTTCAAATAAATAAAATAAATCTTTTTTAAAAAGGAAATCTTATGAAGGCCTCTAAGCCCACAGATTTTATAATGTAAACAACCAATTCACAGAAAGGCACAATCAACAAAAACTCACACAGGAAGATACAGATAATCTAAATAGGCCTCCACTTAGCAAAGGAAAGGGAATAGTAATGATACAGATGAGAAACAAAGAAGTAAAACTATCTTTTCTCACAGGTTACACAATTGTCTATGTAAAAAGTTCAAAAGAACCAATCCAAAAACGCCTGGAATAAATGATTTTAGAATGAATGCATGATATAAAGTTAATATATAAAAGTTAATTGGTTTCCTATATACTGTTATAAACAAATGCTACACACATCACTAAAATTGCAGAAATAGCAAGAGGGAGGGAAGAGAGGAAGGATGAATAGGAGGATCATAGGGGATTTTTTTTAAAGATGTATTTAGAGGTAGAGTTAGAGAGGGAGAGATAGAGAAAGAAAGTATCTTCCATCTGCTGTTCACTCCCCAAATGGCCCCAACAGCCAGAGCTGGGCCAATCCAAAGCCAGGAGGCAGGAGCTTCTTCCAGGCCTCCAACGTGGGTGCAACGGCCCAAGCACTTGGGCTATCTTCCACTACCTTCCCAGGCCATTGGCAGAGAACTGGATCAGAAAAGGAACCGGCACCCATATGGGATGCCACAGGTGAGGCTTAACCTACAACACTACAGCACCAGCCCCTATAGGGGATTTTTAAAGCAAATTATTCTGTATGATACTGTAATGGTGGATAATTGATTTTACATACTTAGTGCAATCCACAGAACTGTAAAAAACAGAGTAAACTATAATGTTAACTATTTACTTAATAGTATTCTAGTATCAGTTTATCAATCATAAAAAATAATGTACTATACTGACAATATATTAATGGTAGAGAAACTATAGGTAGCTAGAGAATTAACCGTCTACTTTCTGCTCAATTTTGCCATAAACCTCACTCATAGCATCTCATCATAATTAGACGAGCACACTTGGCATGAGACAGAGCAGCATCCTCTCTCATACAACTGATTCAGAGCCTTATCTACCAGGAAACAGCTTTGTAGTCACCAAAGAAATTGCATGTGGGGGCTAGCATTGTGATGTAAGAGGTAAAACTACCACCTGCAATGCCAGTATCCCATAAGGGCATCTGTTTGTGTCCTGGCTGTTCTACTTCTGATCTTACTACCTGTTAATGGTCTAGGAAAACAGCACAAGATGTTCCAAGTGCTTGGGCTCCTGCACCCACATGGGAGACCTGGAAGAAGTTCCTGGCTCCTGGTTTCATCCTGGCCCAGCCCTGGCTGTTGCAGCCATCTGGGGAGTGAACCAGAGAGTGGAGGTCTCTCTCTCTCTCTCTCTCTCTCTGTAACTCTTTCAAAATAAGTTGATAAATCTTAAAAAAAGAAAAAAAAAAGAAATTGCATGTGCAGTTAAGTGCCATGTGAGAGCAAGTGGTCTGAAGCCTTCTCAAACTCCATTTCCAATCCACATTCCTACAAATGTGCATCCCTGGAGCCAGCAGAGGTTGGCTTAAGTACTTAGATTCCTGCCACCTACGTGGAAGCAGGTATCTGGGGGCTGAACCAGAAGATGGAAGTTCTCTGACACTGTGCCTTTTAATTAAATTAAAATTAATTAAAATAAAGAAGCTGCAGGAGTCTGTTCCTGCAGGAGCCAGTGCAGGTTGTCGTTGGCATGGATTCAGAGATGCTCTTCATCACAGGTCTAGTGGGCCTGGAACTGGACTCCTGCATTATCTTCTACTCCAACAGGTTTGGTAACTCTGTCCAGCTACATCTTTGCCTTTTGTGGCTAAAACTAAAGCTCAACTGGTTTTCATATTTTTAGCCCTTTACTTGTAAACACAAGTTGGCTTCAATCCTTCCCTGATTTATGTCTTGGATGCCTACTGAGTACACGTCTCTGAGCTAGGCTTTTTGCAGCTACAAAGATGCCTCACTTTAAAATCTTCTCTTAAAAAGCTGAACATGTTATCAGCCCTTATCATCACTGTTGCTGTATAATTTAATACTATATCCCTTTTAGTGTTTTTGTATGTTCTACTTAATACCATTGGACGAGCTATGTAATTAACACACAATTATTCTTAGGTGTTTAAAGTTAACTGAAAAGTGATCTCTGTTAAATATAAGAGTGGGAATAAGAGAGGGAGGGGATGTACAGTTTGGGACATGCTCAAGCTGACTTGCCCCAAGTGGTGAAGTTAGAAATGTGCCAGGGGATTCCAATACAATCCCATCAAGGTCGCATGTACCAATGCCACCTCACTAGTCCAAGTGATCAATTTCAGTTCACAATAGACCATAATGATAGGTCTAAGAGTCAAAGGGATCACACAAACAAGACTAGTGTCTGCGGATACTAACTGATAGAATATAAAAGGGAGAGAACGATCCAACATGGGAAACGGGATACACAGCAGACTCATAGAACAGCAGTTGTCCTAAACAGCACTCTGGCCTCAGAATCAGCCCTTAAGGCATTCAGATCTGGCTGAAGAGCCCATGAGAGTATTTTAGGCATGGAAAGCCAAGACACTCTGAAAAAAAAAAAAACCAAACCTAAATGATCTCTGCACATGAGATCCCAGTAGAAAGAACGGGCCATCAAAGAAGGAGGTACCTTTCTCTGAAGGGAGGAGAGAACTTCCACTTTGACTATGGGCTTGTCGAAATAAGATCAAAGTCGGGGAGCACAGGGGGCTTCCATGGCCTTGGCAATTCATGACTAGAGCCTGGGGAGATTGCTGACGCCTTAAACAAGACTGTCAATTTGTTAAATCAACAACAGGAGTCACTGTGCACTTACTCTCCATGTAGGATCTCGGTCCTTAATGTGTAGTTCAATGTGAATTAATGATATGACTAGTGCTCAAACAGTATTTGGCACTTTGTGTTCTGTGTGGGGGCAAACTGATGAAATCTTTACTTAATATATACTAAATTGATCTTCTGTATATAAAGATAATTGAAAATGAATCTTGATGTGAATGGAATGAGAGAGGGAGCAGGAGATGGGGGGGGTGTGAGTGGGAGGGAAGTTGTGGGGGGGGTAAAGCCATTGTAATCCATAAACTGTACTTCGGAAATTTATATCTACTAAATAAAAGTTAAAAAAAAAAAAGTTGAACATGTTGGGGCACCTCCTCTTTTAGTCAGGTTAGTTTTGCTCATCCAGGTGAGATATTCCTCCCTACTGCCTGTCAAAGGAGTCCCAGGCCCTCACGCTCTGCTTAGATGCTATCAAATGGCATTTTCTAAACACGCTCTCAGACACCCACTGTAAGGCAGGCCACTCATTTACTTTCACATATATCCACTATCTGACAACAAATCCCACAAATGATAGTAAATCATGAGTACTAAGCAGATTTACATATTCTTTGGTGGCAACCATTTCCAGCACTTTCTATGAATGTTTTCTTGAAAGTTGATTTATTGCCGACTGGCTTCCTATTTGCAGGGTGCATACATTTTAATGAATTACAAGCAGCATGGAGCAAAGAACACACATTCTGGCAATAAAATGACTAGAAATGCCTTGTTCCTAAGTGCCTAGAAAGCATAATATGGATCCTAGTCACAATAAATTCAAAATGTTGATCAGGAAAAAATGAATTTGTTTCCCAACTCCCTCCCCCAATCAAGCAAATATTTTCAGAAGCATGGAGTAGGGGCTGACAGTAATATACTCTCTTTTTCATTTATTCCACAAAATTTCAGGACTGCAATGTGGGATAGCACTGAAAGCTACCTGCAGCAGCATCAAGACAGCATGAGGTAAAATACCTTCCTGCTTCCTTAGTCGGGTGACCTGAGTTTGCTTCCTCATTAGTAATCTGAGAATAGGAACAACAACAGTGTTTAACATGGGATTTCACAGATGTCCTCAGCCTAGCACAGAGTTAGCATCAATGAGTGCAAAGTAGTACTATTTTTTGTTCATTTGCTTGTTTAGTCAACAGCTTACAGGTGCCCAGTGGAAAGCAGTACCAACATAGTTCTCATGTAAGTAACTCACAATCACCCAAAATAAATCTTCATATAACTTGAGGACAATTTAAGTGCATAAAAAAAAAGAAGCATTTTTTTCTATATTAAGATGGCTAAACTAACCTGGTTGATGTAGGAGAGGAACCTCTCAAGAGGGAGAGGAACAAAGACCTTTCTTTCTTGGGAGCAGAATTACACAGAAACTCAGGTAAATGACTGAAAAATCCTGTTAAATCATCAAATCATTGCGCATGCATCCTTACATCTTATGACAACATCTTTACAAGCAGCTATTCAAGTATGGACTATTTCTGTTACTATTTAATATTTTATAATACTTTGCCAACTTACTATTTTGTATGGCTATAAAAAGTATACATTTTCTTTGTAACTTCAAATTTTCCTTTTGTTGAAATTATCACAACTGGAACCAAATTTCTGTATTTACTTTTAACAGTTTTACTGGGATAAAACCCACACGTTATAAAATTTACCCTCTTAGAGTGTGCGTATTTTATATATTCAAAGAGTTGTGCAGGGGCTGGAGCTGCGGCATAGTAGGCTACACCTTTGCCTGCGACAACAGCATCCCATGTGGGAGCCAGCTCAAGTCCCTGCTGCTCCATTCTGATCCAGCTCTCTGTTTCTGGCCTGGGAGAGCAATGGAAGATGGCTCAAGTGCTTGGGCCCCTGTACCAAGGTAGGAGACCTGGAAGAAGCTCCTGGCTTCTGATAGGCCCAATTCCGGCTGTCATGGCTATTTGGGCAGTCAATCAGCAGATAGAGGTTCTCTCTCTCTCTCTCTCTCTGACTCTCCTTCTCTCTGCCTTTCAAATGAATACATAATCTTACATAAAAAAAAAGAGTTGTACAGCCATCATCACAATGTCAAATTTAAAATATTTTTATTACTCTAAAAAGAAACTCATACCTATTAATAGTCTTTCCCTATTCCCTTCCATTCTCTTCACATTCAGCAGCCACTTATCTACTTTATGTAGAGCTGGCTGTTCTACACATTTCATATAAAGAGTTGTATAATGGAGAGTTTTACTTGTATGTGGCATCTTGTTTTCAAGGTCACCCACAATGTAGTATGCATCACTTATTCATTTTTAATGAATATACAGCCTTTTTAAAATCCATCTTTCAGCCGATGGACATTGGGGTTATTTCTACATTTTGGCTATTATGAATGATGCTGCTATGAGTATTACAGACATGGGCTTTTTAGTTATCTCAAGTATGCACTTAGGTGTGGAATTGCTTGATCACATAGTAACCCTATGCTTAACTTTTAAGGAGTTGTCAAACTATTTTCCAAAGAAGTTTTGTCATTTTATAATCTCACCAGCAATGTCTTAAGGTCCCAATTTCTCACCATCATTACATATATATATATCATTGCCTTTTGGTGTCAATGGTCACTGTGTTTATTTTATGGTGTTTGATTTGTGTTCCCCTAGCAATGAAACTTAAGCACTTATTGGAATCTTAAGCACTTACTGGAACCGTGCTTTCTTTTGAAAAATGTTCAAATCCTTTGTCTATCTTTTATTTATTTATTTATTTATGTTGACAGGTAGAGTTAGACAGTGAGAGAGAGAGAGAGAAAGGTCTTCATTTTTCCGTTGGTTCACCCCCAAAATGGCCGCTACAGCCGGTGCACTGCGCCAATCTGAAGCCAGGAGACAGGTGCTTCTTCCTGGTCCCCCAAGTGGGTGTAGGGCCCAAGGACTTGGGCCATCCTCCACTGCCTTCCTGGGCCACAGCAGAGAGCTAGACTGGAAGAGGAGCAACCGGGACTAGAACCCGGCGCCCATATGGGATGCAGGCACTGCAGGCGGAGAATTAACCAAGTGAGCCACGGTGCCAGGCCCTGTCTATCTTTTTAACTGCTTATATTTTTATTGAGTTGTAGAAGTTCTTTGAAAACTCTGGATGTAAGTCCCTTATCACATAAATAATTTGCTAGTTATTTTCTTCCATTCCATATTTAATCCAATGGGTAAGATGTGAAGATACTGCAGTTTTATCTTTCCTTTTTAAACTCTCCTCCCTAATTCCTTCCCATCCTCCATCCTGTCACAACACACACAGACACACACATTCCCCTGCAAAAGCAGGAACTTGCACCATGGAAGCAAAGACCCAAGAGAAACCACGAAGAATAAAAGTGATCATTAAATTTCCAAATTCCTAGTATTTTAGCACTAAGCAATTGAGAAAGAGCAGGTTCTTTGAATTCTTTCCAGCTTGGCTTTGAATAACAAGAGCCAAATCTAAAGGTGGGGTAGGAAAAAAAGCCAGTTTTAAACAGCAGTTATCAAATAGGACTAGTAATGTTCTAGTCTAGTTCATCATTTTCTTTCCTGAAGAATCTAGCCCTATTTAGAATGATAGGAGGAGGAACTTCACAGCACTCCAAAAACTAACTCCAAGAGCAGCACTTCCCTATGTTGCTCACGGCTGGAGAGAATACCAAGTTATGGGAAGACGTCCACACAAAAAGGTAACAGGTGCACAACCAAGACAACTACTCCTATAGTCAGCCTGCTGGACTTCACAGCAAGGCGCAGTGCCTCAGTAACATTCACTCTGTCTTCCACAACAGTCCCTGGACTGTACAATCCACTACTGCTCCCTAACATATCATCAAGTAATGGTGAGCTGAAACATTAATTTTTTCCTGCCTTTTTTTTCCCTTTTATTTTCTCATAATGTTCCTCTCAATAATTCAAGAAGTCTGAGAAATGTTGTTGTCCAAGACCTTGTCAGTGCTATAACATATAAATATTCAACAAAACCATAAATAAATGTACCATTCAGGGACACGAAACAGAACACATTAACTAGGTTTAAATGTGTCCAAGTTCCAGTCATGCAAAGTTTGAAACCCAAAGATAGAGAGCTATTCAAAAATGTTGAAGCAGAGGTCTTTTATTCTAAGAACAAAAATCACATCAAACACCATAAAGACAAAAATCGGACATGAAACAGACTTTAATGCAAGCAAAGAAGTGGCTCTGATACACTTTGTTTTCTACCTAAAAAAATCAGGAAAGCTAAACACAGCTTTCATGGCCTTCTGCTATTCACATAAAGAGAAAACATCTAGCCCGAGTGGTGAAAAGCAAATTTGTTGACTTATTTGGCTCTCTAATTTAGAATTTCAAACCAAGTACAGTTTGCTACAGTTATCTAAATGCCTACACTCCCATATATGAAAGTATAATCCCTATTGCAATTAATTTTCAAGCCTCCTTTTGTGACATATTGGTTAATCTCTGCTCCTTTTCTTTATGGGAAAATGATGTTGCTGCTTTCTTTAAAGTGCTTACCACAATTCTTTCATTCAGCTAAATATTAAATATTGATTTTATTTTCAGTGATATCCCTCCATTGTATTTGGTGAGGTGGTATTTGAAAAGAATTCTCTCTTAGGGAAAGATTAGCTAGGGATAGTTCAAATACAAAATTTAATTCATCTATAGACATTTAACATAGTGCATATAAGTGAAGAAGGAAAGTATGCTAGCTTTATATCAAGAAAGAGGAAATTAGATCCCAAATTATAATTCCAGGCTTTTTCCATTTACTCACAGGTACTTCCTGGAATCTTAGAATGGATTCAAATACACTTTATTAATTTAGATATCATTTTTCACCATACTACAGGGTACAATTTAGAGGTTTGCAACCAGTTTATGAAGTCAGAATTTGCTGTTCCTACATGTACCTAAAACTTACTTATTTTATAAACTAAAAGTGGTTTCTCTAGAAAATCAAATGTGCAGTTCCTAAAATAATTTGATATTGACTAAGTCTTAATTTGAGTCAGATACAGGATGAAAAGAACGTACTGCAAGATGGGCTTTAGGCACAGCAGTTAAGTCACTGGTTAGGATACCTGCTTTCCAAATCCTACACCGTGCCTGGTTTGAGACTCAGTTCCCATACTCCCAATCCAGCTCCCTGCTAATACACAGCCTGGGACACAGCAGGTGATGGCTCAAGTAGTTGAGTCCCTTCCATCCATGTGGGAGACCTGGAATAAACTCTTGGCTTTCACCCAGCTCAGACCTGCTTTTGTGGGTACCTTGGGATCCAGCCAGTAGTTGGAGCATATTCATTCATTCCTTCTCCCTCTCTCTCTGTCTCTCTTGCTCTCCTTCCTCCTTCCCCATCACTCTCATTCCCTCTCCTCTCTCTTATAAAGCAAACATACGCAGGGCTGTATTCTGGCATAATGGGTTGAGCTGCTGCCTTTAGCATTACTGGCATCCCTTATGGGTGCCAGTTCAAGTTCTGGCTTCTCCATTTCCGATCCAGCTCCCTGTTAATGTGCTTGGGAAAGCAGCAGAGAATTGCCCAAGTGCTTGGATTCCTGTACCTATGTAAGTAGACCCTGATGAAGCTCCTGGCTTTAGCCTATCCATTGCAGTCATTTGGGGAGTGAGACAGCACATGGAAGATCCCTCTCATTCTTACTCTTTTTCTGCTTTTCAAATAAATAAATATTTATAGACTAATAATCTTCATAGACTAAATAAATTATTTGTCTAACAAAACACAACCTAAGGAAATATTTGAATTATTGTGCTTATATGATTAGGTCTTTCATCAGCAACATTTTTTGTATCAATTAAGCATATACAACTTCTCAGAAGAACTAGGTAAAACTTTCAGATGTTCCAGCAAAAAGGAGTGAGAAATTCAGTCTATAAAGGAAAGAATTTTATAGTATGATACAAAGGAAAGCGAGAAAGTGGCACTAAATTCTACACTAAGAATAAGGAGATTAGCTCCTGCTTTATAATCACATGAGGATAACGACACGAATGGATACATTCAAGCTCAGAATTTGAGGAGGTAGGTAGGGCCTGGGGTGGGCAATGGTAGAAACATTTCAAAGATGTTTCTTTCCCAGTTCCAGAACAGGATTTCCAAATATTGTACATTTATCCTGTTTACTCATGTACTTGTCAACATGACCACGCCTGCCCCTCTTTCTGTCTAGTTACACTTTATTTCTCAGCACCTTTCCCCTCTGTCACTATTAACTGTGCTGGAAGTATTGGTTCCTGACCAATACAAGGAATGAAATAGTCCACAGGAATAAAAATCCACAAAGAAGTCTCCGAGCCCCACCAGGCTTATTTTGCGTTAGCTTCTAACTAAGTTAACACACTATGATCCATTCTTCTCATACCCCGAGAGAGATGTTATTAGAATACAACTAAGAGTATGTCACTATACCACATGCAATCCTAAAAAGCTTAGAATAAAAAACTAGACTCTGTAACATGACCCGCATATTTCTGCAATAGGGTCTTTGCCAACTTCCTGAGGTCTCCTCTCACTTTACTATTGGTACCTACAAATCTTCTTTCTGTTCCTTACACAGTCAGCAAAGCCGTTCCTAATTTAATGCTATGTATCCCTCGTCCCTCTATCTGCTACCCATGGCACCTCTTCATTTAGATCTTGGCTTAAAGATTCCCTCAAGAGAGATCATCCCTTGGTAATGTTAAATTGAATTCTTTGGCCTAAAGCTGCTTCCATATATATTTTACATTCAGCCTAAAGGTTTCTATGTATATAATAAAGTACCATGTAACCTCATGTGTAAACTGACTGTAACCTAATGTAGAACTATATGCTCGGAACGAGTAGCCAAGTTTCTGCCAATCATAGTAACTGCACCTCTAAGCCAATCAGAGGCCAACACTGCCAAAATATGGCCATATGTGGCAAATGACCAGGGCCAATTGAGTTTTCTGTATGTCACTTCCTTTTTTTGGGCTATAAATGCAGCCTACGTTTGCAGGGGTAGAGGTGGCATGATGTTATCATCCAATGGTATGCTCCATCTTATTATCTATATCTTATACTGAAACATATGCTGTGGGAGACCAGAGACTTGAATCCTCAGGGCTTGAAATAATTCCTGTCATATGGCAGGTGCTTCATAAATATTTGTTAAATAAAAAAAGCTACAAACATCTTTGCATTTCTTTCCAAACAATTGGAATTCTTTCATCTTGTGATATTTGTAGAAAAAGAAAAAAGACAGCTTAATTATCCAAGCACATTTCCCTTTAATGTGATATGACATTCATATTGCTTTTGTTCTCCCAAATTTGCTTCACTTTATCTGTTACGCAATATCATCTAATTTCTCATTGTGCTTGTTTATGCAACTTGAGCTAAACATTCTACTTGCACTGGGTGTATATTTATATGTCTATTTTGTATTTTGTGTGTTTGCTTCACTTTTATGTCCAAAAAACAAGTAATGTAGGCACTTAATCTTCTGTTTCGATCTTCATTCAGCATTTGTATACAATGTGCTATGGCTCGCAGAATCCAAGCATAAATTAAGGCATCTCTGATTACAAAATCTGACATAAACTACCGAGATAATTCGTTGGTTGGAATTACTTATAAAGCTATGGCTATTGCTACCGAAAACATAGCAAATGTTTTCCATGATGTGGAAAACAAAGAAAATGATTAAAGGATTTCATGGGCTTTTCGTTTTTCATTTTTGTAGGGTGTTCATTGGGGGCTAATATATGTGTGCTTCAGTTTGATTTAGTTTTTAAAAAACCTATGAGGTCATTACAGAACTCTTCAGTATATTCAACAAAACAACATAAAACAGCAAAAATCATACAACCAACTGGGAAAAGAAGTTTTACATTTACAGAGGTTGCAGGTCAGTGAATTCAGAGAGAAATACAGCCAGCATTTTTTCTCATTAATTTTTTTACACTTGAATACAGAAGTCAAATGTGACAATGTAGTCCTTCATTTTGTGGTCACACAGGAGATGAAGAATATCAATAAATCATAGGCAAGCTAACTTCAAATAGCCTCAAAGTAAGAATTTGTGTATGGATCACAGAGCCATTGGCATAGTTCATACCTAGAGACAAAAACATTTTCACTACCCTTCCGGTTCACTCGTTCTCATAGTCCAACTCCAAAAATTCTTTAACCTCATGCAACTCAAGTCCAGAGATCCCATACCCTCTCACTGGCCTTTGCCCATTTTGGTGGCCTTGTCCTCCTTGGTCAGTTTAAATTCCAGGGATCAGTCATTATAATCACTCTTTCATAAGCAACCCCGACTTTCAATTCTCTTCTCTTGGCAAAACAGCAATCCTAGTGTTAAATCAAATTCTCTGGCTACCTACAATCTAAACCCAGACAAACCAAGGAGGCTGGACACACACACACACACACACATGCAAATCAAATGGGATAGGGGACAAGACAGGTTTAACTTGCCCTTCAGTTTGACTCAATTCTACAGATTTCCTCCTGACTCAACCCTTTTATTAGAACACTTACTTAAGAAAATTTTCAGTCAGTCGTAAAATCTTTATTGTCCTTTTTGAGATGTAAATCTTCAACCATTTTTTACTTCCTCTAGCCATTCCTTTGAAATGTAACCATGGGAAGACTTGGCCTTTCTTTTCTCCCAATATCTGCGGGAGGATAGAGGCCTCATTTCCCCAGGGGACAGACAATTAGCAAGCACAAGGGCCTAATCAACACCCAATAACCTCCTCCCTCCTAAAGTGTCCCTCCTGGGGTCATCCTGCAGTAATTCTCCACAAACACCCCCTTATTTAAATCCCCTCCTACCTTCTGCTCTATGGAGTTGACTTCAACCTCAACCTCTTTCCTCTATTGCAATAATATTGAATAACCTCTTGCTTGCCCACTTAATTTAGATTTGGAATTGTTAGCTTCTAGTGAGGCCTTAATAATGCTTGATAATCAAAACACATCTCCCTAGTCAGTTTGCTCTTCCATTTTTCTCACACCTTCTCTTTACTCAAACTATTCACAGTTCTCTATCCCAACCTCATTAGTGACTTTGCTTTTTATGTCACTAAAGAAACAGAAGTTATCTAAACAGGTATATCTGGGTGCCAGTCTGGGTCCCAGCTACTCTGTGCATCCTGGGTGGTAGCAGATGATGGTCCAAGTACTTAGGCACTTATCACCCACTTCTGGAGCTCCTGATTTCAGCCTGGCCCAGCCTCAGCATTGTGGGCATTTAGGGCATGAGCCAGCACATGGAAGCACATGTTGTATCACTCTGCCTTTCAAATAAACAATTGTAAACAAACAGGTTTTCCACTGCACCAACTTCTGCATCAGACCACCCATCTGTGTGTGCACCCAGATACTTTGACTTCCCTGCTTCTCTGTGCATTGGAAGCCTTAATATCTTGTGCTTACTCAAGTAGCTGTGTGCAACTTCCTGCCTCCTGCTTCAGTATTATCTCCTGTGCCCTTCTAGACTCCCATTCTCCTTCCCTCCTTCCAATTCCATTTCTCCTCTTGCCTTTTTAACAAAATCAAAATCAAAATCTTGCTGACTCTTCCCTTGAGCCACCTTCTTCTCTTGTATTTTAAGGCACTAAATTTCTGTTTTTTTCCTCCCACTACCACTGCTTACTCTTTACTCCCCACTCTCTTAAAGAGGAAAGTCAAAGATTAATCAAGGTTTACTGCATGCCCCTTTATCAGCCACTCACCCATCCATCCATCCACCATCCATTCACTCCTTTTTTATCCCCCTTATTCTCCCTTCACAATTCTGCCACAACCACTCACATGTACCCAATTTGTATTATACTCATACACTGGAAAAATGTACTTATGTGTTTATGTTTTAACAGATGTAGATGATATTTCAGTAATTACCTCATATTTTTTGGTTTCAAGTTTTTCTGTCAGCACTATGGTTTTAAGATTTATTCAAGCTGTTACAGGAATCATTGGCTGCTACGTGCTTCAAGTTTCTGTTTAGTATTCATCCACATTGGGTCCGGCAGAATGACTCCCCGCTGATCAACATTTTCCTGCCACAGACACCACCTACCTGCCCAAGAAGACTAAGCTTCTGGTTTCCCCATATCCTACGTCTCTTCACTCCCATGTACTTTGTCTTCCACTCTTCCGCATTTCACGTACGAACTTCTTCCTCCCAGTTATTCAGCTCAGCAGTCTGGAGGTCATCTTTGATTCCTGCCTTCCTGATTCCACACGTGTTTCCCAACAGTAAAGCATTTCAGTTTTACCTTCACATTATCTTTAGAATTAGACCATTTCTCAAACTCCTTTTGTCACTGTGCACAAAGCCATTATCATTTCTCCCTGGATTACTGCGACAGCCATGTTGGTCTTCTCTCATTAAGGAAGCCACGGTAACTTTGTTAGAAATGTAAGTCAAATAACCATTGCTCCATCTGTAATCATCCAATGGCTTCCATCTCACTCTCAGTAAAAACCACAGCATAGTGGCTTAAAGACCTTCCAGGATCTGACTGCCCCTACACCACTCTGGGCACACCTTACTCTGACCTCTGAACTCCAATCCCATCTCAAAGAACACTTGACTATTCCTTGACCTTTCCAGGAATACTCTTCCTCTTTCCTTGGCCACACAATCCCTCACCTCTTTACTCAACTGACAACTCTACCTAAGATATTAGTATCCCCAACTCTCCCTACTCCCCGTTGCTTAAATTCTTCTCGGTATCACCTCTACAGAATATGCCAAATACCATTAAAAATTATTCACTTTGTTTTCTATCTAGCTTCCGTTTTGGTCCCTACCTAAATAATGTAAACTCCATTAAGTCTGGGATTTTTTGTTTTCACTGCCACATGCCAAGAGTACCACAGAGGACTGGAACACTGTAGGCTTTCAATAACTAATGATATAATAGATATAAAAAACAACCCATATGAAGTCTGGATTCTAAGAAGGCAATAAGGAAAATTTATCTGAAAATAAGACTCCAGTGAGGCAGCACACTCCTAAACCAGCCTCTGCCCCAAGGCTGATCATTTGCATCTCATTTCACTTCCACTTAGCCAATTAAGCCTCCTTTTGGAATACTCCTTAAAAGTCTCTTTATCTGATCCTGCCTCTACTTCCATTCCCCCCAGGCTTAAAAGCCTTTAAAGTCTTTCCCTGGCAAACAGAAAGAAATCAAAGAATCTCCCTGGACCTACCAGGCCCCGCCTGATCTCATCTCCAGGCACATTCTGCCTTCCAGCCTCCATTCTCAGAGTATTTACCCACTGGGTTCCTTCTAACAATAACCTCCTTTCCTAAAGCCAACTCCTATTACCTTTGCAGATCTAGGTTCATAATATTCCATCAGAATCTTTCCTTACCTCCTCCCTCTCCCAAGCCCACCACAGACTAAATGAGTTCCGCTTTATGGGTCTTTGCAGCTCATATTTTACTTACTGGCTTGTATTATAATTTCAATTCACCATTTTCACACACTGGTTGATTAACATCAATCCCCCTTTCTGAAAGGTAAACTCCATGACGGTAGGATCATGCATGTATTCTTTACTGTTAGATTCCAGAGTGCCTGATTATAGGAGATACTCAGTGAAACATACTGAATAAACAAACAACAAAAAATGAATGAACCTGACCTTTCCTGAGTTGTCCCTGCCTCATGATTCCTGTTCTTGGTTTCCCATCAATGGTCTATGCTTCCTCAGCAAAAGAGAACAGACGAGTTTTAATTTTTTTCAAGCTAGAACACAACTCAAATGCCCAATACCTTCAGATGAACAACTTTAGATATAAAAACTCACCTGCTTTTCATTTGGCTTGGAGCCCCTCAGTTTGAACACAAGAACTCCACTCTGCTTCTGCTTAGTCATGAATCTGAATGAGCAGCCTACAAATCAATAGCCTAAAAGGCACTGTCTTCCTCAAAAACCATGGCTCATGGGTTCAAAGAAAAGATACCAACAGTGACCTTCCACAGCCTGTCATAACATTATGTATGTAAAATATTCTCATATGCTAATAAAATACATAATCAACTGCTAATTCCTATTATAAATGTGCTAATGCGGAACTTCAGAACTGCAATAACTGTATTTTATGCAAATCAAAACAAGAGATAAACATGCCATCTCCCACTCTATAAAGTTACAGTAACATTATATTCACTATAACAGAGTTTTTCTCCCTCTGGTGTTAATTTGCCCATTTCTAACAGTGTACAAAATGTTGGATGTGCTAAGCTGCTTTTTATTCAATGCCTTACATATTAATATATATATATATTTATAGCTCATTTCAGAGCTTTAAAAAACTAAAACATCCTTCTGCCATCTGTAACTCAATCTGTCATCATGTAGGTAGGTATGAAAGAAGCCAGGAGAGCCGACTGTGTGCCCTTGTGAAAAGGAGAAAGTGAAGAACAATTACCTCTTCAAGGACGTCAGCAAGCTTACTGAGGATCTCTTCAGGAAGGCTCTGGAAGGTTGGAACGCTGGAAAACAGAAAGAGGCTGTTGTTGGATGCTTGAACACCAACTTTCTTCCATGAGTAAAACTGCTACACACCTCAATGAAAATGCACAAATATTTCATTACAAAGAATCCATAAACAGACATCAAAGCAATTGTTTAAGGATGGCTTATCATCTAACACAGAAAATGCATGTTGAACAAAAACAAGCTTTTGGGATGCACAGAAGTGGATACAAATCACACTTAGAGTTACCTCTGTGACTGTGGGTGCCTCAACCATACTGGGGAGAGCACTGTTCCCTCTCTGTCTTCTGTCACCAGATCCCCTTCTGCTCTATCCCTCCTTCCAGATCCCCCAACACTCACAGGTACACACTCTAGCCCAGGCCACCCTTTCCATTCAGACTTGCAAGCTTCCATGTGACAAATTGGAAAGTTCTGCACGTTCCCAGTTTCCCCCAAGCTTGGTCCACTTCATCCTTTATAAACTCTTCCATGCTTTACTATTACTGGAGCCAGATAATCCATCAGATATTTGTTATTGAATGTCTTTCCTGCTAAAATCAAAGCTCCATAAAAACTGTTTTGTTCAATGCCCTGTAGTTAAGTGATTTACAAATAGCACACTCAACACTATGTGTTGAATAAAGTTATGAAAGCATGAATGTGTGAATGCTTCCAGGACAGTTATTAGGGTCAGCCCAGACTGCACAGAGCAAAGAGGCAAATCTGTAGACTACAACACTGAAAAAGTTCCCTGCTTCTCACTCTACTCTCTCATTTCTCCCTAAGAAGCAGCAAACAAAAATGCTGCAAGCTATCCAACACAAAAAACAATAAAAACGCCTTTTATATGTGAAATAATGAATTTCAATGAAAAAACTCATCAACATACAAATCTAACAGATGTGGAACTAAATTCTCACCTAATCAAATCTCAGCGCTTCCATCAAGAAAAGATTATTTATGGGTACATATACATATCTGTTTCTGATATTTGACTTAGAGAACAATTCTGACTTGATAGGAATAGCTGAATGGAAGAATACATAGCACACAATTTTGGTACAAGCGTGAAATTTTGCTATTAATTTGTCATTCTGATTCCTGTTACTTAAGATATAATCTATTGATAGAATCCCAAGGCTTTATGCAAAGGTATAAGAATTCACCTAGGACCAACCATCTGTTCCACCAGACTGACAGCTGTGGTCTGAATCATGTGAGATTTACCTTCCAGAAGATGGTCTATTTTAGCAGCTGCATGGAGCATATCACAGAAAGAGACAGAAATAATATAGAGGAAGCTGTTTCTGTGAGTTATGCAGGTTGAAAAACCCAGCGCTTCCTTGTTGTTTTAATGAGCTATATTTCATTTTCTTCTGAAATGTTAGAATAATTAGAATGCTTCTGATCCACTGGGTATTCGTGGAAAATACAAACTACAAGTGAATTTTTCTCATTTTATTATAATTGGCTTCCTACTTTAGACAAGCCTATTATCTCTTTTTCATTTTTAAAGCACACTTATTGTACTTGAAATGCTGAGAGAAAGAGAGAGAGAGAGAGAGAGAGAGAGAGAGAGAGAGAGAGAGACAGATTCCCTCCACCCTCCTCCATTAACTGTTTCACTTCCCAAACGGCCACAACAACCCTGGCTGGGCCAGGCCAAATTCAGAGCCAGGAACCCCATCCAAGTCTCCCATGTGGTTGGCAGGGACTCACGTACTTAAGCCAACACCTGCTGTCTTCCAGGGCGCACAGTGTTAGGGAGCTGGATCAGAAGTGGAGTAGTCCAGACTCCATCCCAGGCTCTCCAATATAGGATGTGGGCATCCCAAGTGGTAAGCCTATTATTTCTGTGTTATACCTCTTATTTCAATCTAAGGTGTGGCTATGTCAAGGTAAACTCTAAGATTTTCATTTTCATGAGAGTTTTTACCCATGAGAAATATTAAGTTTTCGTTTGACCATAACAACATACTAAAATGAAACCAAAATGTTGTTTTAGAACATTTTATTCACTTATTTATTTTAAATGCCATTAAAAAGAGTTATTTATTTGAATGGCAAAGTTACAGACAGAGAAGGAAAGAGATAGAGATCATCCAACTGCTGGTTCACTTCCCAAATAGCTGCAATGGCTGGGGCCGGGCCAAGCCCAAGCCAAGAGCCTAAAACTCTGTCTGGGTCTCCTACATGGGTACAGGGGCCCAAGTTCTTGGGTCATCTTTCTGCTGCTTTTCCAGGTGCATTAGCAGGGAGCTGGCTTGGAAGTGGAGCTACCCGTACACGAAGCAGCAGTCATATGGGATGCAGCCATTGCAGGAGATGACTCAACCCACTGAAGCATGCACCATTCTTTCTTTAAAAAAAAAAATTAAAAATTGTATTTGAAAGGCAGAAGTAGAGAAGGAAGATGGGGAAGAAGAGAGAGGTACCTTCCATCTGTTAGTTCACTCCCAAATGCCTGCAACTGGTGAGGCCAAGGCAACTTAAGCTGGCTGACAAGGTCACAGCAGAAGGTCTATCCCAACAAGGCATGAGAATGACAGCCATGGTCCTGGGTCCTCTTGGTGGTTTTAGGTTTGTTTGGGAACTACACTCTACATAAGAAAGCCGGGGCTTCCTGGTGGTCTCGCTAATGACTGATGTATTTCTAATTTTAAGGGAAGAGCTCTTAGTCTCATAATCCTCAAAATGAACATTGCTTTGTAGAATTTTAATCAAGCCCAGTGTTAGTGTAGGAGAAGGGGGTTGATGCTTTACGCAAGGTTGAGCTGTTTATGGATAAAAATTAAAAGGCAACAGGCTCCCTGGTATATACTTCCCACTAGAACAAAGGTAAATGTTATTAAAGCTTTAATTCAATATGTGCAACAAATACAACAATGGTTAGGAAGTCAAAACTGGGGAATAGATCTAAGTGAACCTTTAGATAAGTGCAATAAAAAAATTAAAGAGTTACAGAAAGAACTGCAAATGAGGCGATACATTTAAAAAAGGGCATGCTTTGAACACTGGGGCTTCTAGTAAAGATGAGATTAGGAAGGCAGTATTCTAGCTGTGTAACCAATTTCTGCATAGCTCGGCAGCACTCCAGGCCTTGGCTTGTGTGGGCAGCCCATTGTCTCACACCTGTCTGTGATTGTAATGCATGCTCCGAATATGCTCTTGAAAATCAAAGAAACTGTAATTAGATGTAGACTTAGAATCTAGAGGCAACATAAAATACAAGGTCAATGGTTCTAAGAAAATGGACAACAGACTTATTATTCTAAGAAGAAAGAATCATTATGTGACTTACGCTATAAAAAATAAAGTCTGGGGTCCAGCGCTGTGGCACAGAGGGTTAAAGCCCTAGCCTAAAGAGCCAGCACTCCATATGGGTGCCAGTTCTAGTCCTGGCTGCTCCTCTTCTGATCCAGGTCTCTGCTATGGCCTGGGAAAGCAGTGGAGGATGGCCCAAGTCCTTGGGCCCCTGTGCCTATATGGGAGGCCCGGAAGAAGATCCAGGTTCCTGGCTTCAGATCGGTGCAGCTCTGGCCGTTGTGGCCATCTGGGGAATGAACCAGTAGATGGAAGACCTCTCTCTCTGAAACTCTGTCTTTCAAATAAATTTTAAAAATCTTAAAAAAAATAAATAAAAATAAAGTCTGGTGTTTGAGAGCTAGAGCCATGCCTTCAGTCTTGCTGTGTGTCTCTCATTTCTTCCTGCACCAACACCCCTCACACCCTTGGGAACCCCTAGACTGGCTGCACTGGACTCTGGTATGCAACAGCTGGGGTTTGGCCATGAGAAAGCCAAGAGCCAAGAGCTCCATCCAGGTCTCCCATGAGGGTGGTAGGGATCCACGTACTTGAGCCTTCATTTACTGCTTCCCAGGAGCAGGAAGCTGGGTCCAAAGTTAGCTGGAACTCTAACTCAGATACTCCAATGTGAGATGTGTGAGTCTGTGGTGCAGTTTAACTTGCTGTGCCACAATGCCTGCCCTAAACACTTTAACTAGATCATCTTGTATTATTTTAAATGCCTCAAAATACTGGCACAAATTATCATTAATGAAAGTTAAGGATGATTAAGTAGAAATATTCTGAAAAATTACCTGTTAACAACAGAAGCATTTTTAGACTTGATAAAATGGAAACCACTGAACAGAAATGGAAACCACAGAATCTTCGTTTTTGTAAATCACTCTGAAAACACTGTTCTAGCCAACTTTAATACCCAAGAGATTTCTATTTTCTGAACAGATAAGTTCTGTCATTAATTAATTTCTTTTCTAAAAATTATTGGTCTACTATTAGCTTAGACACCAAGAACAATGAAACAGAGGATGCTCATAGTTTGAAAATGCATTCAAGAAAAATTAGTTGAATCTACTCAAACACATAAAAAAAAAATAAATTTAGCCTCCATTAATTTGCTTATGATAATTTAAGATAAAGTTAACTAGTTAACTAAGATTTAGAAAATTAAGGTAGAATAATTATAAGAACTACCGGAGAAAGGTTTGAACTCTTAAAGAATAGTTTCATTGATATAAAAAATAAAATTATTATAACCACTTGAATGCTAATTACAAGAAATTCTTACTAATATATTAAAACATCGTTGTTTTCTAAGGACTGTAATAGGCCTGATGTTACAGAATGTACTTGAATGTAATATACTGGAGATGATTTAAAATGTGGTGCTTTTTCACTGGCTTTCTAATTGAATGAAACCAAGATTTAGAATCTGTAATGGCAATAACAGAAGATGAGATTTTAGTGTTTTCTGTTTGGCAGGTATGAGGCTGAGGGCTTTTACAGATAATATAAATAAATTTCATTTTTATAACAATCTTATCAACTGGCTAATACTGGCATCTATTTTACAGATAAGGTAACTGGAACCTTGAGAGTGCTAAGGTCACATAACTCAGCACTAGTAAAGAAAGAATGAAAACTCCCATCTCAGTGAATGTGGAGGTGATCAGTTACCAAGCTGCCCACTTTTCAGTGAAAGTACTTAAGAATGCCTTTCTTGGTGTTTATTCCCTGGCCCTCTTGTCAGTCTCATCACCTTACTCTTATTTGTGGCATCCCATGAAGCCACGGGGAATTAGGGCAAGATGTCGATGGCCCACATGTGCCTTGTGGGTTAAAATTTATTAGATTCTGGTTTTGCCCAAATATGGGCATGATTTAATAATAACCAAAACATTTCATGATTTGGGTAGGAATAGGTACTTACAACAAACAGATCAAAAACTGTTCTAGAAAGAAAAACCTGGAACTTAGCTGTGGATTGTGGGTAGCCAGAAGAAAAATAGGCGTAAATCAAGACTATGAGAGATGAACATGAGGATTTTTCGCTTCATGCAACTTAATTTTAAGAACGACTATTTTGATAAATTAAGCCAACATTTTTTCTTGATCCCAGAATTCAAACCATATTTATAAATGTATAATTCAGCTACTGTTTAGTTTAAATGGGCTTGTTGAGCTAGCCTGGACAATGTTACCATTTTTTACTGTTTTCTATAGTAAAAATATTTTAAATTTATGTATCAAACAATTCAGTTCACTTTTAAATTAACCCATTTTTAGGTTGGCGCTATGTGCAGCGATTTCTCTACAGTTGTACATAAAATGTTTTTAACTGTAAAATGAATTAATGTTTAAAATACTGCTTTATGCTGTAATAAAGGTATTAGTATTTTAAAAAAAAGAATGCCTTTCATAAAAGAGCTTTATTCTTTTAGATAATGACCTAGAAAGGAATTAATAACACTAACAACATTTCATTTGGTGACTTCATTTATTTCCCAATTTTTCATTATGAAAAATGTCAACCTGAAAGAATTATCTAGGATCTCCATCCCCAATACTTAGAACCAAAACGGTTAACACTATGATACTTTTGCTGTATCTACTTTCAATCCATCTATTCTTCTGAATGTGTGTACAAAGTAATAGATATTTCTAGATAAAGCATTTCAGACTAAGTTGCAGAAATCATAAAACTTTGCTACTAATACATTGGCGTATATACACATATCCTTACAAAAGAGTTTAGTAAATAAATAGCCCTTATGCCATTAACATGCATAACAAAATTCACTCCATAAAATCATCTAATATTCATTCTGTATTCAAATATTACTAATGTTCAACAATGTCTTCATGTTTTTCTTTTCAAAACATGATCTCATCAAAATGTTTTTGACTGAATCCCTTCAATCTCTGATTCTATGAAAGTATATCCTACCTTTTCTCCACATTGACTTTGAAGAATCTAGGATATATTTACAGATGTTTCATATTCTTGTCTAAATAATTTTATTTCCAGTAATACAATGTATCAAAACACTAACCAGTGGAGGAGGAACAGTGTTGAGGCACAGTAGGTTGAGCCACTACCTGCTACATCAGCATCTCATAACACAGCATCATCAGAGCACTGGTTTCGGTCGCAGATGCTCTATTTCTAATCCAGGTTTCTGCTAATACACATGGCAAAGTAGCACAAAATGACCCAAGTACTTGTGTCCCTGCCATCCACATGGGAGATTCAGATGGAGTTCCAGACTCCTGGCTCCAGCCTGGCCCAGCCCCAGCCCATGTGGTCATATGGGGAATGAACCACTGGATGAAAGATCTCTCTCTCTCTCTCTCTCTGCTTTTCAAATAAATAAATCTTTTAAAAAATGAAAATGGCTAATAAGAGATCAGGGAGAACCTAAGTATTAATTATTGTTTTCCAGTCACTTATCAGTGAAAAAAATTAGGGAAACACAAAGAATAATACGATGACATACATCAGCAAAACTCAAAGTATGGTTTGGGAGCTCAAGGATTTTCCAAAATCCTTTTATAGGGGTTCTTGAGAGTTAAAACAATCTCCACAACAACTGCAAGGTGTAATTTTTCCTTTCTCATCCTTATTCTTTCACATATATACAGCAGAGTACTCCAGAAGTTTGACATATGGTAATAAGACCACCTGATGGCTAGGCAACGCATACTTGTGTATATGTCATTTTGTACTTTGTGTTTTATAGAAGTTTTTAAGATGGTAAGATTATTATGTAAGTATGTTCCTTATGGAAATTAGTATGTTGTCAGTACTTCTGTTTTATTACTTGTTATTTATTCTTAGCCTATTATTAGCCTATTTGTCATATTCTTTAAAAATTCTAGTTTTCCATTTGCTTAAGTGAAAAACAAGTAGTAAATACATAGTTTTACAAAAATAGCTTTTGTTCAAAAACATTGGTAATGTTTTCAATTGCATCTAAGACTTTTATAATTTTAAAATTTCATAGTACTTCCTAATATTAAAAAGTTTATTATATTTTCTTATTTTTAATAATGGATCATTTGCTTTAAAGGATGATTAGAAGATTCATATTCACAAGTCACAGCTACCAGTTTCTAAGTCTGAAGATGCTTGGAAAATATAAAAATGACACATCAGAGGAGTTTCTGACCCACAGATGGGGGAAATCTAGCCCACATAACCTTGAGTTTATTTTTTAAAAGATTTATTTGGGAGGCTGGTGGTGAGAGAGGAAGGGAGGGCAGACAAAAGAAGGAGAGAGAGGGGGACAGTGTGTATAGGGAGAGGGAGGGAGGGAAGGAGCAGGGGGAGAGAGAGAGAGAGAATCTTCAGTGTACTGATTCACTCCCCAAATGGCTGCAACAGCAGGCCAAATTCAGGATCCAGAAACTCCGATGGGGTGTCCTACAAGGATGCCAGGGATTCAAATATGCCAGCCATCTTCTGTTGCCACTCTAGTGCATTAGCAGCAAATTGGATTGGAAGCAGAGTAGCTGGCACTCATATATAAGGCAGGTGTCCCAAGCCGCAGATTAACCCAAAGTGCCACAATGCTATCCCTAATAATTTATCTTATACAATAACATTTTGAAAGGTATTATGCCAGTTAAATTATGATGCATTTTGAGACATATCACTCAAATTTTAAGGAAAAATAATTTGTTTTTAAAATGTTGCCACATGAATTTTTTTTTAAGCTCCAACTTTTTGTTATGGCTACACAAATGACAAACTTATATGCCAATGAGGTTTCTTTTTTTTTTTTTTTTTTTTTTTTTTTACAGGCAGAGTGGATAGTAAGAGAGAGAGACAGAGAGAAAGGTCTTCCTTTTTGCTGTTGGTTTACCCTCCAGTGGCCGCTGCGGCCAGCGCATCTTGTTGATCCGAAGCCAGGAGCCAGGTGCTTCTCCTGGTCTCCCATGCGGGTGCAGGGCCCAAGGCCTTGGGCCATCCTCCACTGCCTTCCCGGGCCATAGCAGAGAGCTGGCCTGGAAGAGGGGCAACCGGGATAGAATCCAGCGCCCCAACTGGGACTAGAACCCGGTGTGCCGGTGCCACAAGGCGGAGGATTAGCCTGTTAAGCCACGGCGCCAGCCGCCAATGAGGTTTCTTACAGGTCAGTTCCTATATTTTAGTGACAGGACCCTACACAAAGAGACCAATGAAGCCTTGTAGAGTTAACTTTGCTGTGTCTTTTGGATGTCAAGTCAGTAAAATAAATCATTGTTTTGCCTCTTTCCAATGATATGAATTGTTACTGAGTTAAAGATACAGTTGCAAAACAAAGACTGAGTTAAGATCTTGTGTGAAGAGTTATAACTTTGTTTACAAACAGAGTAAGCTCAGACATGGTTAAAGTTGATATTTTGCTTGTATTCATTCATTACCAGAATTAACCCATCATCAAAGAAATCATCACTTTTATGAACGTGTGGTAACAAAGGCAAGGTTAACTATAAAGCTTAGTGCTATATAACTTTAAAGAGTACACTTGAATAACTCTCTGAACCTTACAGTTTTCCTTTGCACAGAAGGTGCAAAACTGAGAGTGGCTGCTCAGGACACAGCAAGGTAGTGACATCAGACTGTACCAATCATCACTACATTGTTAATCACCTCAAACTCACAGGGAAGAAACCAGATACATACAATGGAATCACTGCCAATTGTCACCTTAAAATATTTTTGCATGGAGTGGGTGTTGTGCTACAATGGGTTAAACTACCACCTGGGACACATGCATTCCATATCAGAATGCCAGTTCAAGTCCCAGCTACTCTGCTTCTAATGCACCTTCTTCCTATGTTCCTGGCAAGTACATGATAGCCCAAGCATTTGAGTTCCTGCCTTCCTGCCATCCATATAGGTCACCTGGATGGAGTTCCTGGCTCCTGGCTTTGAACTGGCCCCAGCTGTTGTGGGCATTAGGGAGTAAACCAGCAAATGGCAGAACTGTCATTATTTTGTCTTTCTTTACTCTTTCGTTCTCTCTCTCTTCCTCCTTCCCTCCCTCCCTCCCTCTCCTGTCACTATGCCTTTCAAATAAATAATTTAAAAATGCTTTTGCTCAAATAGTGTTATTAATTTTATGAAATGAGAATACATGTTTTTAAGGCTGTTCATGACCAAATAGCAAGTACCCATATATACTTCTGCATACTAAGTTTGACAGTTGTCTCAAAGAAAACCCTTTGGTTGTTGAAGCTGCAAGCTGAATTAGTCACTTTTTTCATGGAACATCATTTTTCACTAGAAGACTGACAAAACTGTGGTCACTGAGACTTGAGTATTTGGCAGACAATTTTTCTAAGTAAACTAAGTAAGCCTGTCACTTCACATGAGGTACCACTGTTTCCAATGATAAAATTCTTTTCAACTTTCAAATGAAATGACACCTTTAGAAAACTTTTATTCCCTACTGTGAGCCTAACAGTTTTCCAACACTTCATTATATTTTCCTGATAATATCAGTAGTGAAATGTTGACATTAAGTACTCTACTTTTTAAATAGAAAATTTTGTGTAACTCAGTGAACCAATATTTTCCTAATGACCAAACCATTGCGTAATTACATAATCACACATTGGTATTAAAAAAGTTCATTCAAACTACAAGATGAAGCAATGAATTCTAAGGCAACAGATTATGTGAGGTTTACTGCTATGGTTTCAGATTCCACACTGCAATAAAGCTTTAAGAAACTACCATGTGTTGCATGTTGGTGAGATATAAAATCAGAATAGAAAAGGTCCACAATTTTCCTAAAATAGTATTAACATACTCTCCTCCCTTTTCCTACTGTCCATCTCTGAGGGTCTATTTTTTCATATGCTTCAATCAAAACAACCTAAATTCCACAGATTGGATGAAGACAAAAATATGAAACTCTAGCCTTCCATCAAGCTACATCCTCAGAGATATTTGAAAAAATATAAAGTCAAACTTCTCTTATCTCTCGTTTTAGTTTTAGAAAACATAGCTTTTAATAAAAATGCCTTTATGGGGCCAGTGCTGTGGCATAATAGTTTAACCCTCTACCTGCAGCGCTGGCAATCCACATGGCCACCTGTTTGAGTCCCAGCTGCTCCACCTCTGACCAAGCTCCCTGCTAATGGCCTGGGAAAGCAGTGGAAGGTGGCCCAAATGCTGGGCCCCTGCATGCACATGGGAGACCCAGAAGAAGTTCCTGGCTCCTGGCTTCAAATTGGCCCAGCTCTGGTTGTTGTGGCCATTTTGGAGTGAACCAATAGATGGAAGACCTCTCCCTCTGTAATTCTGCCTCTCAAATATATAAACATTTTTCTGAAAATAATTTCATTTCTATATATATGTATATATATATATATATATATATATAGATTTATGTATTTATTTGAGAGAGAGAGAGTTACAGAGAAAGGGAGAAGCACAGAGAGCTGTCTCCCAGCTTCTAGTTCACTCTCCGAATGGCCACAATGATCAGAGCTGGGATGATCAGAAGCCAGGAGCTTCCTCCCCATCTCCAATGTCAGTGTAGGAGCCCATGCACCTAGGCCATCTTCCACTGCTTTCTCAAGACATTAGCAAGGAGCTGCATCAGAAGTGGAATAGCCAGGACTCAAACAGGTGCCTTTATGGGATGCTGGCGCTGCAGGCGGAGGCTTAACCTGCTACACCAGGGCGCCAGCACCACTGTTAACATATTTATTACTGATATTTTAAATAAATTAGGATGTAAGTATTTAAATTTTTTCATTGTTAATTCCTAATATAGCAAATATCAGTAGATATAACACAGTAGATTGGTAAATCTCAGATCTACAGTGATTAAAATTGATGTACTGATGAATAATATGTAAAATATACACTACTTACAAGTTAATATTGTAAGAATAAGATACAAAAATTGTGTATACAATGCAATTATGTCTCTGTTAAAATACATTACAGTTGTGAATAGAACTTTGTAGAAGAAATCTAAATGTTAACAGTTTTGTTAGGTGAAATGAGTATAAGTCTTTTTTCTCATTTTCTTACATAGTCCAATTATTAGAGTCAGTAAACATTTTTATAAAACCAAACAATCTGAATTGTAAATTTAAGATTTTTTTGAAGTCAGAGTTACAGAGAGAGAGGAGTCAGAGAAATAGACACACATGCACACACACACACAGAAAGAGAGAGAGGGCAAGAGAGAGAGCGAGAGCGAGAGAGAGAGAAATCATCCATCCGCTGTTGACTAATCAAAAGGCTACAATGGCCTGGCTCAAACCAGGAGCCTTTAACTCCATCTGGGTCTCCCAGATGGGCGGCAGGGTCCCAAGTATGTGCATGTTCCACTGCTTTCCCAGGTGCATTAGCAAAGAGTAGAATCAGAAGTGGAACAGTCGGGGCTTGAATTGGCTTAGCCCACTGCACTGCAAGGTTGGCCTCAACTGAATACCATGTGCCACAGACTGTTTCAGGTGTTTGAGACTCACCAGTGACGAAAATCAAGTATCCCTGCCTGTTCATCAAGAAAACAGCAAAACAGAGTATTTCCATCCTTGTTCTGAAGTTTCTGCTCCCAACAGTGGGTCTCCCAAACTACTTGAACCTTCACAGCTGGCTCCCAGTGTACACATTAGCAGGAAGCTGGAACAGGGAGTAGAGCCAGGACTAGATCACAGGCATTGGAACCCGGTATGTGGGCATTCCACATCTTAAATGCTCTGTCAGATGGCTGCCGCACAGAAACTTCAGAATCAGAAAAAATAAAAATGGTTTTGAATACCGGCACCTCCACTGCCTCAATGTGTAACTGTGGGTAAATTATTTAAAGCCGAGAAGGCCTTAGCTGGAAAATTGAAACTACATGATCTAGCTCATAGAGCGTTGTCATTATTAATAAACACACAGTTAGCTAAGGGGTACCATAGGGTAAGTGCTCAATTAAAGGAACAAATAATTCAACTTGGGTAATGCTGCACTTTACATACAGCATTCATGTACTAGGGACTTAACACATGCTAATTAAAGGAATAAATGCAATAATGCCAAAAAGCAATGGTGGCTTAGATCTGGGGCACTATGGAAGGTTGTATGGTCGTGTACTGTACAAAGATACCTGCACAGGGACAGCATGGGTCCTAAAAGGCTGCCCACTTACTCTCTGGGTCCCTTATTTCCTCCTCAAAAAAAGGAGCACTTCTTATAATTCAACAAAGGTGCCTTACTGCTGGTTACTCAGGTCTGTGCCAAGGATCTGCTCATTATTGTCACAAACCACAGAGCCATTTCCTTGAGGCTACTGACTCAAGAACTCAGTAAAGAAAAGGTTTTAAATTTCTTTTCATTCGTTTTCATTTTTATTTCAAAGCCAGAGAGACAGAAAGAGAGAGAGCGAGAGAGCTCTTCCACCCACTGGTTCAGCCACCAAATGCCTTTAACAGCCAGAGCAGGGACTCAAACCCAAGTGCCCTGCTACAGGATGCCAAACCCCAGGGCTGCCCCCTCATTACTGACAAACTCATTCTTCTTTTAGAAAGCTATGAGAGTCACCTTTTCAAAAACCCACCCAACGGCTCCTTTCAAAATTAGAACTCAGGTTATGCTGGTACTCGTGTCCAAATAGCCATCAAGAGGTGAGACGCTAATCACACACTTTATTAAATGGCCTGTGAAATGCTTAATAGCATCTACCAACATGACTTATTCAGATGATTACACGGTACCCGGACCTCTGCTCTGCCAATTATGACAGGGACTCCGCCTGGATCAAAAAATAAATAAAAATCAGGGGATTTTATGGAATTAAACAAATGGCACCTGATCGTTAAAAGGGAGCACAGGACCTTTCGAATATCTGAGGCTTACATTAATGCCGATCAGCCTACAGGGCTCTGCTCTAGTTTCCCACCCAGTCTCATGCCAGGTGATCACAGGACCCCAGAGGCTAAGTCTTGTGTTCCTCTTTGCAACTCGCCTGGAATTGGGATGGCAAAAGTCCTCATGGTACAGGGTTTTCCTCTGTGCCTCAGAACATTCAGCATCTCCTGCTCAAGCCCACGAAATGAATGCCAGCAGCATTCCTGGTCCTTGGGAGCAGCAAACATTGTCTAAGGAGTGACACTCTTTAATGTTTAGAACCATCACTCTGTAATTTCAACATTTTCCTAATCCATTAAATCAGTTTGCTATTTGTTGTGCCTGAAACATGAAAACCTCTAGGGATGGAATACTGCTCAAGCTACCATCACTCAGGCTGGGTACCTGCTGCCCAGTAACTCCCATGCTTTGGAGCTATCAGTTTAAAGCACTTCTAGAATTATTCACCAACACACGGACCAGTACATGGGCTGCAGGACTCTCTCTCTTTAGTTCATGGTGGTTTTCAAAACCACACTACTCAGAACATGGTTTGTAAAAGATAGTAATAGTATTTCACACCAAAAAAACAGCTTCATGAAAAAAGATATTACAAAATATAGAAATCTGAAAATTTCTTTAGGACCCAGTTTATCAGACTTTTATTTTGCTAAAACAAAGACACAAGCAAACAAACAAAAAACCACAAAAGCTACAAAAAAAGCTAACTGGAGAGGGTAAAGACTATTTTCCAAATTGCCCTAAGCAGGAAACAACCCACTTATTCTGAAATACCTATTAAATTACTGAGGAACTAGACTTCCATATTACAAAGTTTGGAAACACTGGCTGCAACTGAGGTGACAAGAGTTAAAATATCCTCTATTTTACCATGGAATGGATTGTAGTAGGGTCTCCTTGTGAATTGCTCCTTATTTACAAGATGAAGTTCAGCCATAATCTTCCTATCCCTAATCCTGTTCCCCCTTTCTTGTCACTGTCTGGCCTTCGTGCACACACCTTTGCTGAGACACCAGGGGCTCTAAGCCGTGCTTCTCAGGTACCTTATTTCACAGCAGTTCCCGTACTGTGTTTGTCAGGTTATTGTTGGGCTCTCATCAGCAAGCTCCTGTCTGCTCCCACCAGCTATTTTCCAAGTCAAATTTCCCTGGAATGTAGTCACGCTCAGTACAGTAAGCAATGTCTAGGGCTGCTTTCACACAATAGTGACTCAGCTGCTACTTCAGCAGAGATAATACGGCCTCATAAACCGACAGTGTTTCCCTATTTGATGCTTTAAGGGAAATCTTGCTCTAGTCTATCATATTGAGGTCAAATGTGGTACCCAGCTCCCTGAGGATAATGGTCAACAAACGATAGATGCACAACTTTTGTTGAATAAAAAAGTCAATCCAAGAATATCTGACCCTGAGGTGTATGCTTTAGTAAAATGTGAAGGATGGATTATTCAACTGAGGTCATGTGGTCAAGGATTTTATAGAAGGTTAAAACTGCTTATTTCTATGTCCACTCAGAAATACAAACTCGAAAACTGTTAAATTTTAATAAAGAATCTTGTGAAAGCATATAACTTCAAGACAGCATGGAATGCAAAGGTCACTCTGTAAGGAATCTTTTATATGTTAATTATTAATATAAATGCTTCTTTCTAGCAACACTTTAACTCTTTCAAATATGAAAATTCCACTTTTCCCCTGGGGAAATAATTCTTGAATAGAGTTTTAAATAAGCACCTTTTCTTAGAATCCAAGCAAAATTGTCTTCGATTTCATCATTTTAATAATTTTAGGAAGCATAATAACACAGTAAAAAAAATTGCATGTCAAAAACTCACAGCAACTTGATGGAACACTCAATGAATTGAGTTCATTCTTAATACTCAAAAGATCCAATGAAGTAATAAAACCCCTGCCTCTTAAAAAGTTTATATTAATTATGTTTCCCTAGAAGCACATGGTAGAAATGGAATTAAATGGGATTAAATGATATTACCCATGTTAAATACCTTTTAGTGTAGGGCCCAGTTCAAGGAAGGCACACTTACTATGCACTACAGTAAAGAGTAGAGGTTACAGCCAGTGACCCCACAATTTCAAGAAATGCTCTGCCACTAAATAATCTTCCTCACTTAAGGTCTCGGTCAGGCCTAGTACCAGCTCAGCACTGTCTTAGACACACTCAAGTCACACATCGCATGAAAGAGTAAAACACACAAAACAATCATATGAATTTCCCATCATTATACTACTTTGAACTAAGAGAGTAAAACATCTGGGAATGGTGGCCCACAAACAAAGGGGAGACTCTTACCCAAAGTCCTGCTTGCTTGCCACAAATTAAATGTGAGTAATTATTTTAACTCCTACAACACTTTTAGTCAACCTACTGGAAATTTTTAAAAAGTGATTTTAATAGTTTCAAAAATAATTCTACTAATCAAGCACTTGTACATACAAGTTCCTGTCCTACTAACTTGAACAATAATAACCACCATGAAGATCTGTTCAGATGATACAGGCATTCTGCTAACCACTCTATAAGCCCTATTTTATTCAGTCCTTAGAACAGGCCACCATCTAAGAAAGATTACTTAATACAGTTTAAACAACATTGTATGTTCCTTTTATTACCATATATATTAATTTTCAGGTAAGCCTAATAACATCGCTTAGTACTAGATTGATTCCTTCTTTCTCAACATTAAAGAGCTGAATGAATTGATGCCACATAGGACATTTTTGCACAGACACAACAGACTATATAATCTGACTAAATATACTAATACATCTACAAGTTAAGATGTATTAATGTACTGTGTTTCAGATTCACATTCAGATCTCTGGAGACCAGTGTCATAATCCAAAGGAGTGACTTAGACAGGAATTAGAACAGGTGAATATCATGGTGTGTGACGGTGAGAATGGGTGGTAAATGGTGGGATCTACGAATCTGTATCAGGAACAGAAGAGGATTAAGAAAGCAAAAAGTTTTGGGGGGTAGAGAAAAGCAGGTATCTCCTACTTGTTAATAATAGCAATTAACGTACCTTTATATTTTATCGTCTTTAAACATTTATTTTTTGCTCAGCCTTCAGAAATTTTTTTTAAGTTTATTTTTATGTATTTGAAAGGTAAAGCAACACAGAGAAAGCTTCCATCGCTGGAATGAGTTTTCCATGTCAGAAAACAAATGGTCGCAATAGCCAGGGTTGGGCCAGGCCAATGCCCAAAGTCAGAAACTGCATCTGGGTCTCCCACATGTGGAGCAGGGACCCAAGTATTTGAGTCCTTTATTGCCGCCTTCCAGGGTGTGATCGGGAAGAATGCTGACTGGATGCCAAGGAGAGGCAGGACTCAATTTCAGGCACTCCAATACAGGATGCAAGCATTCCGAGGATAGCTTAGCATGGTGCTTTAAGCTCCAACCTCATAAATTTCTGCTATTATGAAAACTTAAGTTTATTATTATTTTAACTAGTCATAAATGTCAGAGGCATGGAAGACAGTGTTTTGTCAATTCAAGTTTAATTGTGTCTTTTCAAGATATGATCACATGTATCTACAATATCAATCATTTTCTAAATTCTTCCTTACTGTGCACTAATCATAACACATTGATGTAAGTCCCAGGTATGTTGCTTAATAAGTTGACTTTAAATAAGTTAATTAGGGGCCAGCATTGTGGCAGAGTGGGTTAAGCTGCTGCCTTTAACATCAGCATCCCATATGGGCTCCAGGTTATGTGCATACTGCTCCACTTCCAATCTAGCTCCCTTTTTAATGAGCCTGGGAAAGCAGAAGATGGCCCAAGTACCTGGACCCTTACCATTATGTTGGAGACCTGGAAAAAGCTCCTGACTTGAGCATAGCTCAGGCCTGGCTGTTGTGGCCACTGGGAATTAAGACAGTAAATCAAAGATTCCTCTCGTAGCTGTCTTCAAAAAAATAAATAAGTATTTTAAAATAATTTAACTTCTCTTATTCTGTTTTCTTGTCATTTGAATGGAGGCAGAATTTTATACGAAATACCATTTTAGATTTCAGTAATTCTTTAGGTTCTCTGTTCAGTTTCTCTTATTGTTCATTTTATATAGATGAGGGGTCAGGAACTTTAAGACTTCTTGCAAATAAGACTTTTTAAAGGTATATTTATCTATCTCAAAGTCAGAGTTACAGAGAGGAGGAGAGAGAGAGAGATCAATCTTCCATCCACTGGTTCACTTCCCAAATGGCTACTACAACCTGGGCTGGGCCAGACTGAAGCCAGGAGCTTCTTCTGGGTCTCCCACATGGGTGCAGGGATCCAAACACTTGAGTCATCCTCCGGTGCTTTCCCAAACTCACTAGCAGGGAGCTGAATTGGAAACAGAGCAGCTGGAACTTGAACTGGAGCCCATATGGGATGTTTGCACAGCAGGCAGGAGCTTAAACTTCTGTGCCACTGTGCCCACCCCCTCTCTGTGTTTTAAGTGGAATAATATGGACTCAAGCTCAGAGATAGAGCTCCACTGAGAATCTGCAACCATCTAGTGCTCTGAGGTCATTTGCCAAAATCTTATATAGCTTAACTAGCAACATTACTCCATGCATTGTCTATATCCCTGCTATAGCATGGGGCTATCATGGGGAAAGTTAGTGGCCTTTTCAAAGAGTGAAGCTGTTTCTGTGATCAGTCTATCAAAGATTCAGTAGTTTGAGACAAGGCTGGATGATGTCAGAAAACTCAAGATTGTGTGAGCAGAAGCAGGAACACTTTCGGTTGGTAAGAGTATAGCTTGCTGGAAGGGATGACCTTTTGCTTTTTCATAAGTAGTTTATACTGCTGTCACATTCATTAGATTAATATAGTCTTGTTTTTGGTAGTTGATGATAAATGCCTTGATTTTTCATGACTCTACTAAGCACTGCTTTGCACAAAGCCATACCATGAGTGGTCAGCACTTCCTGACTTCAGTTTTTGTTTTGTTTTGTTTTTTTTCATTTTTAGTATCTTTAACTTTGTTGAGGTATAATTTGCTCTTTTAAAAATTGCACCCATGTATGCATTCTGATGAGTTTGGACACAAACATACACCTAAGATATCATCACCATAATCAAGGTCTTAAGCATACCTAGCACTTCCAAAACTTTCCTTGTGCTCCTTTGTGAGTTTTTTGCTTTATTTTGTAGTAATGATCTTTACCATGAGATCTATCCCCTTCATGTCTGTTAAGTTTGCTGTACTGTATTGTTGACAATAAGTACTCTGTTACATAGTAAAACCTCTAGAACTTACGTATCTTGTATAATAGAAACTGTTTATTCATTTGGAAAGCAATTCACCATTTCCTCCACCTTCCCCCCACTCCCCGCAGACTGCTTGTCATCCATCTGGTAAAGGGTTAACGTATGCTAAGGTTTGAATATTTAAATATTTGTCCTGCCAAACACAGGTGTTTAGTTCCCAGAGTCATACATTAATGGCACTTAGAGGATGAAAAATTAATCCAATTGTAGTTTTTAAAGGTAGGTAGGTCCTTGGGAAGTAAGTAGAAAGGATTAGCTCATGAGGGGTGGGATCCCATGAGAGAGTCCTGGACAGGCTATCTATTGCCTATGCCTGCTCCCTGCCTCTTGCCCCGTGATATCCCACCCTACCTTGAGGCTCTCAAGAACACTGGCACCATATAACGTGCCCTGGACCTTAACCTCCAAACTGTGAGCCAGAATAAGCCTCCTACTTATTTTTATGTGAGAGGCAGACACAGATATGGAGCTCGCATCCTCTGGGTCACTCCCCAATGCTTTCAGTGGACCAGAATCTCAATCCAGCTCTTCCATCAGCTCAGCCATCATTCGCTGCCTGCCGCGATGCGCGTGTGAGTGGGAAGCTGGAAGTGGGAATAGAGCTAGTGTTTGAGCTCAGGAACTCTGATACGAGATGCTGGCATCTAAACTGGCAGCTTAATTACTAGGCCAAATGTTTGCTCCCAATAAATTTCTTTTCCTTTTAGAGTTAGCCTACGTTAGATATTTGGTAAAATAATGAAAAGCTGACAAACCAAAATGCAAAACAAACTCCTTATATTTTCTGGGATTATTTTAAATATAACAAAAATACAATTTAAAGAAAAAGATCAGCAAAGAACTTGAATTCACATTTCTCCAAAGACATACAAATAGTACTAGGTCCCTAAAAAAGTGTTCAACATAAACTAATCGTCAGATAAATTAAAACTCACAACGAAATACCACCTCATACCAATAGGGATAGTTACCCTCAAATAACAAAGAAAGAAATGTTGCTGTGGAGAAATTGGAACCCTTCAAACATTTGCTGTCAATGTATGGAAAACAGAACCAGCACATGATCTGGCAATCCTATTTCTGGTTGTACATTGCACTGTCATGTCCACAGGAACATAATTTATAAAAGACAAGATATGAAAATAACCCAAATATCCAATAACAAATGAATCCAAAAAAGGTGACTACACTCACAGATAATGGAACGGCATTTGGCCTTTAAAGAAAAAAAAAAAAAAAAAAAAGAAATTCCGCCATTTTCTACAAAATGCAAGAACTCACAGGACGTTATGCTCAGTTAACACAGCCTTTATCCTCCTGTGACAGGCTGACTTATCTTACATATGTGAGGTATCTAAAATAGTCACCCTCATGGAAGCAGAGAATATTTCCCAAGCTTTGGGACTGACTTAAGTCTTCTTATCTCCAATGACTGAAGTCTCTAAAATTAGAACACTCACATTAGATCCCAAGCTGTAGTACATAGGAAGTACTGGGAATTTAATGTTTTTCAGTATCTGATTTTTAATCCCATAGAAAATTAAATATAGGCTTAGAAGTACTAATAACCCTATTTGCTGGATTCTTAAATATCTTAGATGAAGTGCTAAAGGTGATTCTAAAAAAAAGAAAAAAAAAAAAAACAAACAAACCTGGAGATGATAATAGTAATCCTGACAGTTGTATAACACATGTCATCATAATGTCAAAGAAATACTTTTGATTTTTTGTTCCTTTCTGAAGAATTATAGCTACAAGATACATACTTAAATGCTACTCAAGTAACTATCATGTGGGGCCAGCGCTGTGGCGCATCAGGTTAATGCCCTGGCCTGAAGTGCCAGCATCCCATATGGGCACCAGTTCAAGTCGTAGCCGCTCCACTTCCCATCCAGCTCTCTGCTGTGGCCTGGGAAAGCAGTAGAAGATAGCCCAAGTGCTTGGGCCCCTGCACCCACGTGGGAGACCTGGAAGAAGCTCCTGGCTCCTGGCTTCAGATCGGCACAGCTCCAGCCATTGCGGCCAATTGGGGAGTGAACCATAGGATGACGACCTCTTTCTCTCTCTCTGCCTCTCCTCTCTCTGTGTAACTCTGACTTTCAAATAAATAAATAAATAAATAAATAAATAAATTTTTTAAACAAAAACTATAATGTGCTGACATCGTCTTTATTGTAGCATGCTAGGTTTTGAGAATTCATAAGAAGTTTACTCCATGTCTTCCAGTTTAGAGAAGTGATGAAAACAGGTAAGAAGTCACAATAGTCCTGGGAGAGAAGAAATCATGTCAATCAGGAGGAAGAAAAACACCTAAATTCAGATGAGGAGGACATGTCAGGCAAGAAATCAGATACTTCTAACAGAAGGAATAAGAGCAAGCAGATTAATAGGCAGGCTTAAAAATAACAGGGTATGAATATTCCAGAATGCTAAAGAGTACAAAGGTACAGATGGGTGAACAACATATTAAATGTGGAGGAGCTGTAAGTGATTTAAGTGTAGAACTTGAAGGAGGAAAATAAAAGGAGACTTGTGAATCTTGCTCCTTTAGGGAAAAAAATAGGGAACTTGTGAAGGCAAGGTGGTGTCCAATCATTAGGTTGAATTGATCACAGTTGAATAGGAGTTTATAGAATGGAGGATAGAAAATATATTATGCAAATCTATTGAAGTTGTTGACACAATGTTTCTAGGGAATTTATTAAAAATCAAGTTTGGGGTGGGGTGGGGGGAGTGCTGTGGCACAGCGGGTTAAAGCCCTGGCCTGCAGCACCAGCATCCCATGTAGGTGCTGGTTCTAGTCTCAGCTGTTCCACTTCTGGTCCAGCTCCCTGCTAATGAGCCTGGGAAAGCAGAGGAGGATGGCCCAAGTCCTCAGCCCTTGCCCTTATGTGGGAATCTTGGAAGAGGCTCCTGGCTTTAGTTCGGCTTAGCTCTAGCCGTTGTGGCCATTTTGGGAGTGAACCAGTGGATGGAAGACCTCTCTTTCTGCCTCTACCTCTCTCTATAATTCTGTCTTAAAAATTAAAAAAAAAAAAATCAAATCAGAGAAGGAGGAAGGGGCACTGTGGTGAAACAGGTTAAGCTGCTGCCAGCAATGCCAGCATTCCATATGGGCAGCAGTTCAAGTCCTGGCTGCTCCACTTCTGATTCAGCTCCCTGCTGGTGTGCTCGGGAAAATAGCAGAAGATGACCCAAGTGCCTGGGCTGCTGCTAGCCACATAGAAGAGCCAACTAGAGTTCCTGGCTCCTGAATTAAGCCTGGCCAAGACCTAGCTGTTGCAGCCATATGGGAGTCAACCAGCAGATGGCGGATCTCTGTCTCTGCTTCTCTCTTTCTTTCTTTCTCTCCCTTTCTCCCACTCTCCCTCTCTGTAACTCTGCCTTTCAAATAAATACATCTAAAAAAAGCAGCAAGTCTAGCATATTTTGCAGGACCCATTGCCTGATTTAAGAAAATGCAGTGCAGTCCAATTTTATCTTGTTTATAACACAATCTGCCATTAAATAGCTGAGTAGGCAAGTTGATACACCTTTGCCTTCATCTTCCTTATTGGGACTAACAGTAACAGCAACTATCCTATATACTGCTACATGCCTGGTACTATCCTTTGCCCTTTACACATGTTAACTTATTCTACATGTCTTACATATAACATCACAATTGTGAAAATAAGATCACTTGATCACACGTAAAGTCACTATTATGATCTCCATGTTGCAGATGAGAGGTACTGGAGACGAAAGTAGTCCATACAGTTTGTCAGCAACAGAGTTGAGAAAAAAAGGCAAGAGCTGTACAAATATTCTCCCAGGGGTCTATTCCTCCTAGCACTGATAATAGTCTCATGTACAGGTTAGACACATTTAAAATGAATGAATGAATCTGTATCTTTGAGGTGGATTAAAGATAGTTCTAGACTCTTGCCTTTTCTCCCATTAAGAGGTAGAGGCTGATTCCCTTCCCCTGGAAATTAGACTTTGCTGATGGCTTCCTCTGATCAATGAACAGTGTCCACACTATGTGCCAGTATAGGCTTTAGCCCTTAAAGAAGCTGAGCTCTGTTGAGCTCTTGAAAGCCAGCCATCAAACTGCAAAGCAGCTCACTGCACACTACTGTGTGAAGATAGCACATGAAAGTAGCAGTTTACACAGTGACCTTACAGTATATGAGGCCACTTTGGTCATTTCCGCTGTATGCAGGTCTTCAAGCTACAGCAGGCTGAGTGGAACAGGGGCCCACTGAGTCCAGTCAATCCAGGGAATCATGAAAAAAATCACATGCTTCAAACCCCTACATTCTCAGGTGGCTTAGCAAACAAACAACTTCTGTGATAGTATACTTAACTCGTCACCTCAAAGAACACACTTCCATCAGAATTGATCTATGATTCATTCAAACAAAACTATCACTGCCATTAACCTGTTTTCTGTGTATTATCTTCACTCCTATTATTTACTTGAATGAGATTTTGAAGTCGAAAAGGCTGCCTCATTTTTTAAAAAAGAACACCTGATTTTCAGGAAATTCATTTTTAAGCAAAGATTTTTTTAAGGATTTATTCATTTATTTGAAAGGTAGAGTCAAAGAGAGACAGAAAGAGAGAGACAGAAACAGAGACAGACAGAGACAGAGAGACAGACAGACATCTTTCCTCGTCTGGTTCACTTGCCAAATAGCCACAATGGCTGGAGTTGGGTCAGTCAGAAGCCACTCACCAGGAGCTCTCCTCCAGGTCTCCCATGTGGGTGCAGGGGCCCAAACACCCAGTCTATCCTCTGCTCTTTTCCCAGGCACATTATCAGGGAGCTGGATCAGAAGTAAGGCAGCCAGGATGGAACCATTGCCCGTATGGGATACAGCCAATGCAGGTGGTGGCTTTACGTGCTGCACCTCAATGCCAGCCCAGCCTATTTCTGTTTTAAAATGGCTTTTCATTCGAAAAGTTTTTCAACAAAAAACTAATTCCTCATCGGTTATTTTCTACGAAGTGTTAAGGCTTTCTACCACCTGGGAGGTCAAATGGGCTAGTAACAGGAAGAGCAGGAAGTTGGAGGTGGCCATAATCACACACACAAAAGTTATATAAACACAAGAGGTCCTTTTCAAAGTACATTTATTATCTCAACCCGTTCCATTTTAACACACAGTTCTGCTAGCGGAGACATTCTGCCAATTTTGTTTCACAAGAAACACCTGCGTCTATTAACATTTCCAAACAACTCAGATAAGTAAAGATGTCAGTTTGGCAAGTGGTTGTTTGGCTGATAGTTTAACAGCATAGATGTAGCACCCATCTTTTCTTTCCCTAAGTTAAATGTCTTAATCTATGGGTAAGTCATGACTACCTCAGTAATGCAGTACAGTCATGTGAGGTTAGAAAATAAAATCTGTTTGAAGTCCATAGAAAACATGATTGATGTATATTAGCTAGCATTCTCCAGAGGAACAGAGGCAATAGGATATGTAGACACATTTATCTCCCATTGAGATTTAGGAGAAAGGAGAGAGGGAAGAAGGCTTATTTAATTATGGAGGTCAATCATAGCCCATCATCTGCAAACCACGAAAGCACAAACAATGGTGTTGTAATTTGGTTTCAGTCTGAAGAGCTGACAACTATGTAAGTTGTAGTCCGTGAAGAGAATGGCTGTGCCAATTCTGGGGCTAAATCATAGGTCAGGCACCATCAGCTCCCTCTCTCTCTCTTGGAATCCACCCAAACTCTAAGATGCTTTTACTAGACTACTGAGTTATGAGAGACAGTACAGAAAGAGGCAGTTTCCATCTATTTCAGCCAGCCAGATGAGATCATAGAAATATGAAACCCAGTTCACCTCACAGCAGAATGCAATTAAGTGACCCAACTGACATGTGGAACACAAGAACTACCCAGCTGAGCCTAGCCAACATGACACATAATCGCAAGAAATAACAAATCATCGCTTGCTGCCTCTAAGGGATATTGTGTTCCATGCCTCAAAGGTTAGGTGAAACAATCGACAAGGCCTTGTGTATCTACCTCTGCCAATAACTCCAACCTCCACTCTTAGCCCTCTCCCCCTCATCCACACTGTGAGCCACATTTGTCTTGGGTCTTCCAAAATAGACCACAGAGCACAGGATCCTCACTTTGGCTTGGGATATGCTCCTAGCAATCCCTCCACTAATCACTCCACATAATATCCAACCCCCTTTCTCTAACAACTCCTACTTATCACTGTGGTCACGGCAATCAGGCTAGTCTTACTAGCTCCTGGACTAATTTAGTTGCTTTTCATTTACGGTTAAAAGAACACATTCTTTCTTTTTCCTTATCAAGCTTACCACAGTTATGTGAATCATTTGTTAAATATATATCGCTGTCTTGGTCTAACAGTTTACTGAAAGCACCTATCATAATTTCTGGCATCTATAATATGTTCACTTAGGTATTGCTTGAATTATCAAATGAACATGTTGGTTGAGGTAGAGAAAATGTAGAAGTTGTGGCCCCTGGCTGTAGGTTGATGCTCTTGTCCTCATAATTTATCATTTTCTTTCCTTTTGGAGAAGTCACTAAGGTTTTATTAGGAGTATTTTGCATTTTAAGAATATGACTTGATAGGATTTTTGTTTCATTTGAAAGGCAGAGTTACAGAGAGAGGATGAGAATGAAAGGGAGAAATTTTCTATCACCGATTCACTCCCTAAATGAGCACAATGGCCAGAGCTGGGCCAGGCTGAAACCAGGATCCAGGAGCTTCTCCCCAGTCTGCCACATTTGGGCCAACCTCCGCTGCTTTCCCAGGCACATTAGTAATGAACTGGATCAGAAGTGGAGCAGCGAGGTCTCAAATCTGTGCCCATCTGGGGTGCCAGTGTCACAAGTGGAGGCTTAATCCGCTATGCCACAATGCTGGCACCTGATTTGATACCATTTTTTGAGGAGACATTTAAAGGATTAATACATGCCCCAAATACTGCAGGTCTTTTATATTAGTTACTGGTTTATGCTTCTCTAATATCCCTAGATTGTTTCATAATTCTTATTTAAATGCTTTATTCCCTATATAAAATCAGAAAGGTCGCAACCCTTGAGTTGAAATATGGGGACCTGCCAGTTCCTGAAGAACAGATCATTGTTCAATGGAGAGCTCTCAGAAGGTAGAGAGATCCAGGAGACTTGGCAGCACCCACAACAGCTAACTTACCTCTAGATTTTGCTGAAAAATGTTACCAATCTTAGTGACAACTGAGCTGTCACTCGATTTTTTTCATTTAAGTTTCAACTAATTCACATTGCTAAATCATATTGCAGCTCAGTTCTATATGTAGATAATGGAGTAATAATGTCTTAATTACTTCCCAAGAGAATTATAAAAATTAAAGTGCTTCGTGGGGCTGGCATTGTGGCACAGCAGTAAAAGCGGCCACCTCTGATGCCAACATGCCATATGAGTGCCACTTGGAGTCCCAACTGATCCACCTCCATTCCAACTCCCTGCTAATGTGCCTGGGAAAGCAGTGGAAGATGATCCAAGTGCTTAGACCCTTGCCACTCCTCTGGGAGACCTAGATGGAATTCCCTGGGCCAGACTGAACCCAGGAGCCAGGAGCTTCTTCTGGCCATCTTCCACTGCTTCCCCAGGTACATCAGCAGGGATCTGGATCAGAAGTGGAGCAGCTGAAACACGAACTGGCACTCATATGGGATTCCGGTGGCAGTTTTACCTGTTATGCCATAACACTGGCCCCCCTAAATAAATTTTAAAAATCTTTTTTTTTTAAAGAAGTGCTTTGTTAACATGTAGGCCATAACTTAAATATATAGTATCATACAAAATTTTTCCCAAGATTCAAATGCAATAGTTCTTTTGTGCACAATAGGCATCTCTTTCTGATGTAAAATAAGGAGAATGAGAGAAAATACTTTCATAAGCAAATGCCCCAGGGATGATACAGGCTACTACTGTGCAATTAGTGAAATATCCCACTTGCACTTTCTTTTTGAGTATGTGATCCATGCCAAGACCGCCAAAACTGCACGAGGCATGGCCTTATACAGTGACTACAACCCCCTTGCTTGCCAAGGCACCCTTTTGTGGGTTTCATACAGCATGTATTTGAAATGTTTCCCACTGAATCATCTACCTTACATCACATTTTGGAACCCAGAGGACCACAGGTGCCAATTGAGTCTGTTACTCAGGAGGTAGTACCACAGCTGCCTTCCAGAACTTCAGAGACCTACTCTCAAGCCCGAGAGAGGAGAGATAAGCACAAATGGTCACCGCAGAAGACCAACAAACCGAAACTATATAGGGGGTTTTCATTTCCTACAAAGGGGGGCACATTTAAGGTCAGGGACACAAAGCTCCAACTGATCAGTTGAGCTGTTCACTCTGAGCAAGAAAAACTCATGGAACTTGAGTAAATAAAGAGACCTCAGAGAAAGTGACTCATGGTCCTGTTCTTGTGGGCAGACAATTCCCTCCTCTCTGCCTCAGGCTCCTATAGCACTCTGTACTTCCGTCTACTTCTCACAAATGGACATGAATCACAGTAGTGTATATGTTTGTTTCCCAAGAGATAGCAAGATCCTGGAGGCCAATGACTTTTGTTATTCATCTCAGAGTGACTCAAAGATAACCGGACATCTTCGAGTCACTCCTGTACTCAACTTCATTCTGTCTCAAAACCAGTCTCACAGAGTTTCAAAGCAAAGTACAAATGAAGCAAGATCAAAGAATAAAAAAATTTAAATATGACAGTTCAGGTTTCTGCTATTGTTTAAAAGCCCAGATAATGTCACAAAACCCACTTAAAATGGTCATGACGAAAATAAAATTGATATTTACAAGCTAACATATGTTAACCCTGGTTGTATTCTCTACCCTGCCTATTCTCTGTTGGTGTCAGCTGTGTCACCGTGATGAAGTATTCGCAGGGCAACACAAACAACAAAAACCACAGGGCCTGGACTTACTGAACAGCTCCAGACCATTCAGTAGCTGCCTCTGTAGGGAAGCCAGTGATAACGCAATTAGACATCGCGATTCTGTTTGCAGAGGCCTGCTTCTTAAGTAAGTGACACCAGCACTTCATTTTGTCACTGCACGGAAGTCAATGGGTGTATGTCTGTTTTCTCAACATGTTGCTTTCTCTTTGATAAAAACTCATTATGAGAGACAGCTGCTTGCACTAAAGCTTCTTTGGAATTCATTGGTAACCAGCTTTAGTCAGTATAGGAAGAAAGGAAAATGGCTTGTGACAGGAATAAATCCTTTAATAGAAACTGTGGATATTTCCTTTCTGTGGAGGCTCTAAGGAATAGCAAATTGGATTGTGGATTGCTTCAAGAAAGAGGCTCTCCAGCAACTGGACAGCCCCAGAAAGGATGACTATGTAACCACAAGGACACAGGATGACGTCCGTTGGTTTTGATCACAAAGAAAAATCCTTTAAAGTAGTTGTATAAGAGATACCTGGTATACATACAACATATTTACTATGAATAATTTCATAGGCCAAAATACATATACTTTCTAGGCCAAAGTCACTTATACACTGAGAGAAAGATTCCTACTGACACTTCAAAAGAAACTTTTCCACACACAGCACAGCACATGGAGCTAATTACCTTAGTAGTAAAATATAATTTCTTTGCCCATATAGTAAGTTGTAAGTGTGCTGGGTATATTCACATATCATTTGTTTCTTTACACTTATATGTACACAAATTAAAAAAATACACTCGGGGCTAGCTTTGTGGCTCGGTGTGTTAAGCCACCACCTGCAATGGTGGCATTCCATGTGAGTGCTGGTTCAAGTCTCAGTTGCTCTACTTCCATTCCATCTCCCTGGTAATGTACCTCGAAAAGCAGAGGAAGGTGGCCCAACTATGGAAGACCAAGTTGGAGTTGCAGGCTCCTGACTTTGGCCTGACCAAGTACTGGCTGATGAGACCATTTGGAGAGTTAATCATAAATAAAACTTTTTAGAAAATAGTCTCCACAAAATACTTGCAAACTCTAGAACTCTTAAAGGATTGCTATTAAGAACCTATAAAGAGGCCGGCGCCACGGCTCACTAGGCTAATCCTCTACCTGCAGTGCTGCCACCCCGGGTTCTAGTCCCAGTTGGGGTGCCAGATTCTGTCTCAGTTGCACCTCTTCCAGTCCAGCTCTCTGCTGTGGCCTGGGAAGGATAGCCCAAGTGCTTGGGCCCTGCACCAACATGGGAGACCTGGAGGAAGCACCTGGCTCCTGGCTTTGGATCGGCACAGCGCGCTGGCCGTAGCAGCCATTTGGGGGGTGAACCAACAGAAAAAGGAAGACCTTTCTCTCTGTCTCTCTCTCACTGTCTAACTCTGCCTGTAAAAAGAAAAAAAAGAAAGAAAGAAAGAAAGAAAGAAAGAAAGAAAGAAAGAAAGAAAGAAAGAAAGGAAGAAGGAAAGAAGTGGGCAAAGGACTTGAACAGGCATTTTTCAATAGAGGAAATTCAAATGGCCAACAAACATGAAAAAAATGCTCAGAATAGCTGCCCGTCAGTGAAATGCAAATCAAAATCATAATGAAGTTTCAATTCACTTCTCCCCAGTTAGAATGTCTCTCATAGAGAAAACAACAAATAATACATGCTGGTAAGGGAAAAGGTGCCCTAATACACTGTTGGTTGGAACATAAACTAGTACAACCATTGTAGAAGACAATGGAGACGCCTCAGAAATCTGAACATAGGTCTACCATATGACCTAGTCATTCTATTCCTGTGAATGTATCCAAAGGAAATGAAACCAGCATACGAAAGTTATCTGTACCCCCAGGGTTACTGCTGTTCAATTAACAATAGCTAAGATGTGGTATCAAGCCAGATGTCCATCAACTGATGACTGGATGAAGAAATTACGGGATATATAAACTACGGAATACTGCTCAGCCATAAAAAAAGAAAAACATCATGTCTTTTGCAACAAAATGGACGCAACTGGAAACCAGTATACTTGGTGAAATAAGCCAGTCTCAAAAAGACAAATACCATATGTTTTCCCTGATATGTGCTGAGTATAAAAAAATAAAATGAGCAAAATTAACATTTTGAGAATTGGCTATTGTTTAAAGCCTTTGTCTCTACTGTTGAGGAGTGTTTTTTTTTTTCTTCTTACCATTTGTTGAATTCTTTATTTAGTGGAGTGTTAACCTGATGATTGTAAAATAAAGTATGTCATTATAAAAAGATAGTCTTTGCTATGGTGTTTAATATTCTTTACATTTTCCTAATTAAGAATATAAACTATAAGCTTGAAAGCATACTAAATTATGTGTGAATTTAAGTACGTATGTCCCTGAGAAGAAAAATAATCCCATGTTCTATAGGACAATGTATCAATACAGATAGAAAATGAGTTTATTTCCAAAGTGTTAACTGGTCTCTCAACCTCTGAACAGGTGGCACCTTTCTGAAAATTTATCTTCAGATTGTGTTGTTGGCCTAATTGTATCAAGTATTCATTTAACAAGATAATTTCAATCTGAATACTATCACCGTAGGGCATTTTAGGAGTAAAGAATATCCCTCAAATTGCTTTAAAGAAAACTTCTGGAGTTGGTGCTGTGGCATAGTGGGTAAAGCCACTGCCTGCAATGCCAGCATCCCATATGGGTGCCGGTTTGATTTCTAGCTGCTCCACTTCTGATGCAGCTCTCTGCTATGGCTTAGGAGGGTGGTAAATGGCCCAAGTCCTTGGGTCCCTGCACCCATGTTGGGAGACCTGGAAGAAGCTCCTGGTTCCTGGCTTCAGATCAGCCCAATTCTGGCAGTTATGGCCATTTGGGGAGTGAATCAGACCTTTCTCTCGGTCTCTCCCTCTCTCTATCTATAACTCTACCTTTTGAATAAAGAAATAAATCTTTAAAAAAAAGTTCTTTGATTATAATGTGAACAAGAAACATCTCTTGGAGAGCAGGGCAAAAGTCCTTCAGAAAAATTATCTTGGTGTAATCTTCTTGAAATTGGTTCAATTTTCTCTACATTTCTGTTGCAAATGCTATTACAGAAAAATATTTGATAGTCATGGGCCAGTGAATACAGTGATGGAGTGCTAGGGTAATAAAGTAGTGAATTTTGTGTTTTTTTTTTTTAAATGTGCATTTCTCTTGGAGCCATGAGACTTTGAAAGTCAAACCTACATAGAATATAAAACTTACAATGAAATATAAATTACTGTCAAAATACTACTCAATGGGCATGGCATTGTGGCACAGTGGGCTAATCTCCACCTGCAACTCTGGCATCCATTATGGGCATGGCTTTAAGTCTCAGCTCTTTTATTTTATGTGGGGTTTTCCACAAAGCAGACCTGAGATGAGAACCCAAGTGTGGAGGCCAGTGTTGTGGTGTAGCAGGCTCATCTGCTGCCTATGATGCCAGCACCACCCATAAGGGCAAAAGTTCAAGGCCCAGGGGCTCCACTTCTGATCTAGCTCCCTGCTAATGTGCCTGGGAAAGGAGAAGAAGATAGCCTGAGTGCTCTGGTCCTGGAATCCATATGGGAGACCCAGAGGAAGCTCCTGACTCCTAGCTTTGGTCTGGCCTAGCCAAGCCATTGCAGCCATTTGGGGAGTGAACCAGTAGACAGAAGATCTTCTTTTTCTGTTTCTCCCACTTTTCCTCTCTCTGTAACTCCACTTTAAAATAAATAAAACTTTTAAAAATATCTGCCTTAAAAAAAAACAAAAAACATAGAACTATGAACTTGAGTCTGGGTAGTTTATTGGTAAGAATCCTTGGTAGGAAAGGCTTGGCAACCAATGGAAGTCTCATTAATAAGTCGTTTCTATTATGGGTAACTGGAGCTTGATTTTAATATTTGGAGCCAGTGTAGGACTCTTGCCTTAGACATCTTCCCACTAAAGGGCAGAGGAACTGTGTGTTCACTCCCAAGTTCCTGCTCAGCTCACAGTGAGGGTTGCTTCTAAAGACATTAACTTTCTGGAGCTTCCAGTTTGTAACCTAGGGGCACAAAGTGTGTTCTGCTACAAAAAGTCAAGGAGCAAACAAATGAAGGTGCTAGTAGGCTATTCTGAATGGAAGGAAAAGTTGAGACCAATTTGCCCAGCAGCCTGCATCTAGCAATTACAAAAAACAAATTTAAAACCCAAAAGACTTGCCCTGGGAAAACTGAGAAATAGTTGACACTAAACAACAGAATTGAATCCTACAGATATTGACACCAAGAATCCATCTTACATTTGCAATTAGACCAGGCAGCTAGCTGCCTCTGTAGTTGGATTTGAGAAACACAAAGGTCCATAAACTACTCTCCCTACTTAGTTTCTGCAACCAAAATACTTCTTGTTGAGGTCTGCTACTCTTTGTAACTTGTTACTGTGTTATGTGTTTTTATGACACAAATATGATGCATATACCTATCTATGCACACAAGGTTCTCACACATTTGGTTAGGGAGTAAATGTACTACTTTATGCCAAGTCACTCAATGCACTAGTAGTTCTTTTTACAATAAAGGACACAGAAAATACTAGATTTAAAGGGAAGGCAATTTCACTTTTCTTCTCTTAAAGCAAAGACAAGAAACTTCTAGACCTCACATTCTACAGCCCAAATCAAAGCCAAGGTACACTTGTTCACTGTGGGTATATGTCCTGGAAAAGGAAAAGAAAGGAAAAAAGAAGGAGGTTGGAACAAGCACTCTCCCATTCCCCAAGTTTGCACTGGATACACCGAACTGAACAAATCCAGCAGGTTTCATCATTCTCACACAATACGAAGTGAATAGTGGCCCTAGAGGAGTGAAGTGTGATGTTCCTACCAATGGTTATATTTTCTCTTAAGTACTATTTGAAAATTAAGAACAATTTTTATAAACATATTTGTTTCCATAAAGCTCAAGGATATCTAGTAAAACTTTTTTTAAAAAAAATCATTAGGTGAACCTCCATTTTAAGAGGCTATGGAATGGGTTTTTTTTTTAAAGGGTACCAAAACATAGCTAAAAAGAAGTACTAAGTTCTAGTGTTCCACAGCACAGCACAAAGCAGCAACTACAGTTCACAATACTGTCTTATAGAGCCACATAAAGGACTGGCAGAGAGGAACTCTAGGCTCCAAACACAAAGGGAGGGAGAGGGGGGAGGACGCTGCCCAATTCATCAGTTTCCACTGCATGCATGTGAAGAAATATTGCAGAGTGCCAATAAAGATATGTAAGTAGTACATGTGAATCAAGAATTGGAAAAACATTTGATCTGACAAAAAAAAGGACCATACCTATTCACTTCCCACCCTACCCAAACTCCAGTGTCAAAGAACGAACAACATAACTCCCTTTATAAACCTTGAACAGTGTTTACTAGTGCAAAGTTTCTATCTATACAGTGTCTTTTAAGCATATGAAATATTTGATGTATACAAACTCACAATCTATGGATTCTTGGTGCGTATCTAGCTGCAGAATGTGGCAATCATTTAAGTTTGTGATAACAAAGTAGAACTTGGAGATACTCTCCCAAAACTGCAGTAATCCTTTCAAAACCCAAATCTGTTTAACCTATTCAAATTATCACATGTAACATAGCAAACCTATTTTTTTCTCATTAAAACTGAAAACATTTCTCAGGGGGGCTGTCACTGTGGCATAATAGGCTAAGCCTTCCCTTGTGGCACCAGCATCCCACATGGGTGCCAGTTCATGTCCCGGCTGCTCCTCTTCCGATGCTTATGGCCTGGGAAAGCAGGAAAAGATGGTCCAAGTGCTTGGACCCCTGCACCTACATGGGAGACCCGGAAGAAGCTGCTGGCTTCAGGTTGGCCCAGCTCCGGCCATTGCAACCATTTGGAGAATGAACCAGCAGATAGAAGACCTTTCTCGGTCTCTCCCTCTTTCTGGGCGTCAATCTACCTCTCAAATAAATTATATATATATATATATATATATATATATATATGTGTGTGTGTGTGTGTGTGTGTGTGCATATACATGCATGCACACACATTCTCAGGTTCACTAATTACTGGTTTTATGGCCTGAGATGATATGTTTGGCTCCATTGAAGTACAGGTTCCCTGTCTCACAGCTGCATTCACACTAATCTGTTCCAATGGATACTTGGTATTTCTAGCATTCCTCAAAGAGATTAGTGAAACGGGGTGTTACTGTATTATGTTGTGATCTTCTAATCAACCAGGCTCCCACAGAGCAGAAGTCTTAAGCGAGTGGAAAAGGGAGATTATTATGATAATTACTACCTTTTGACAGATTCCACTTGTAAGGCTGGTGCCTTCTGTGAGTAGGCACTGGGAGTCTGCTCTGAGACCCCCAACTTGCCAACTGTCTGCCACACAGTAGGGGCTCCAATTAATTATTTCATTAACTAACCAATTACACACAATGCTCCTAATAGGAATGTTAGGTAAATATTATTAACCTCATTTTACAGTTGGGAAATTGAAGCTCAAAGAAGCTGCACAATTATCCCCAATGATAAACAGCTGGGATGGGAGAGAGGCCTGAACAACTCCCTTTCTACACAGAAAAATCGACCAAAACAACTCTCACTACGCCTGTTTTCTAATTTAAGCTACATCTATTTTACCGTAACTTGTAGTCTCTTAAATTAGACGACTTTTTGTTATGGATTTTAATTTTGATTTTGAAAACGGATTAAGGTGCTGGCAGAAGTCTAAGTAGATGCTGGCAGGATCTGGAACTTCAGTGCCGTTTGGAAGCATTAACATTCCAAATTCAAGTGAACATACCGTTTGCTTCAGCAACATGGTGGGTTTGCAGAAGTGCATTTACACAAAGATGGTGACAATAAAATCATTTCACAGGCCTATGCTATTTTGCTGTTATCTGTTCTGCTACTTCTCAGCTTTCCCAGCATATACTCCAACCTCTACGGTTTCTATAAAGGCATTTTCAAAAACATTCAATATCCATGTATTTTTAATGAAACAGAATAGTCTGAAGAACACAAAAGGCTACAGCTTTCCTTTGTTTCATAACCACACAGACTGATGACAAAGGAAGAGGGAATCATATTCCAAGAAATCCTCACTGAAGTTAAGAAAGAGCAGGAATGGTCTCTACAGCACTCGTTTACAAGGTATGCCTAGTAACTGAAATGTAGCAAACATGTCAGCTTGCTATTGGGTTTTCTGCTAAAATGAATTTTTATTGTTCCACTTCAAGATGGTGGTTCATTTATCACAATAAATATGGAAAATATAAGGGACTTATATTTTAAAAAATAGTTATGCAAAGCAATCATCAAGTATCCAAATCAAAAATTGGTCAATAATTATATGAAAATTCTTAATGCTTGTTATAAAGATACTGTTATTTTTAACTAAATGGAAATTATTCAGGCTATAAACAGGTGCTTAGGTGTACAGACAAGTGGATACATTAAAAAAAAACTTTAGCCGGCGCCGCGGCTCACTAGGCTAATCCTCCGCCTTGCGGCGCCGGCACACAGGGTTCTAGTCCCGGTTGGGGCACCGATCCTGTCCCGGTTGCCCCTCTTCCAGGCCAGCTCTCTGCTGTGGCCAGGGAGTGCAGTGGAGGATGGCCCAAGTGCTTGGGCCCTGCACCCCATGGGAGACCAGGAGAAGCACCTGGCTCCTGCCATCGGATCAGCGTGGTGCGCCGGCCGCAGCGCGCCTACCGTGGCGGCCATTGGAGGGTGAACCAACGGCAAAAGGAAGACCTTTCTCTCTCTCTCTCTCTCTCACTGTCCACTCTGCTTGTCAAAAAAAAAAAAAAAAGCTTTAATTTACCTGAAAAATATTTTAACTATTTATAACCAAATTTTGACTATACTACACATTCCAAAATACAAGTTGACCCTTAGTTTAGTAATAGCAACCACATAAAGAATCCCTAAAATATGGCTCTTGGCAAATAAAGATTTTAAAAGTAAAGATTAATCCCAGGAATTTTCTTAAACTCTAGCTATAGCATTATATAATGCAAACAATTATTATTTTTAAATAATACAAATCACTAAATTAAATTTGAATAATATTTAGCATGCTTAATGAAGCAAAAAGGAGAACTGAAGTACTTTAAATTCAAAGTCCTCATTACTGAAAAATTAAAGTAATATCAACTTGAAGTAAATCCAGTGTCTTCATAAAAATCAATACAGCAGTAAGTATACTGTCATAAGAAGCAGAGGCCATACATTGTTCAAGAGATTCTTACATAAAATTTTTTCAATTAATTTCACTTATTAAAAAAATAGACTTATGACTCTAGGAACGGACTGTGGGTCTCAGAAAATGGGTACTCTATAAAACTGCTAATAGTAAACCATCCCATACGTACATGTGGCTCATCGTAGTACAAAAAGATGATTCTTTAAACCCATATATATGTATTAAGAATCTGCTGTATAGGAGCTGCTATTGGAAATGCACTGATTAATGAGACAAATGTTACTTGCTTATAAAAGATCTTTCAGTGTTTAAAAATTTACCCATAATCACATAGTAAGCATCATCATAATATCAAAGAAACAAATACATAGTGATAAATTAACAATCCTAAAAGAAATTCTAACTCTTCTTAAATAACTTGGAAAAAATCATATATGTTGATTTTTATTTTTACCGAAAGAGATGGATACATTATTGAGCTGAACTGAATGCAACTTTTTAAACTGAACTTACAGAGCCAAAAAGCTATCATTTTCCCACAAATGTATCAGTAAGATCTGCTGACATCTAATTTTTTACTCTATGACAGATAATGGCCTCAGCTTTTCTTGTAAGCTGTCTTAGTTCTACAAAAATTCTCTGAAGTAGAAATAATATTCCAATGGAAGGAAAAAATAACAAAATAATAAAAAGTGGGAATAATATTCCAATGGAAGAGGAAACCAAAAGGAAAAAAATCTAATTGCCAGAAATCATATACCAGTTAGTAAGTTGAACTGAGATTTGAATATAATCGTCTAAGTCAAAAATGCTTAACCTCTATCAAGGTAGATCTGTCCTGCCTTCCTTTAGACACCGAGGTAAAATTCCCTAATGCTCCATGGAAAGTGCCACATTTGTGACATTGGGAGGAGGCAGCATTGAAGAACGCAAGGCAAATAGAGAAGTAGGCCAGGACAGACTAGGTACATAATTTATAGGGCCAAGTGACAAATTAAAAAATGCAGGGCCTCTTGTTTAAAGTGCAGAGGGAAAAACTCCGTTAAAGGTACTAAACTAATAAAGGTTTGTCTTTCTTCCTCTCTCTCTGCTTGTCAGGATGTTTTTAACCTGCCATTTAATGCTGCACTCTGTCGAGCACAGGGACGTCCCAGGCCAGTGGAAATACTTACAGGCTCCTACACCGTGACTGCAAACATTTGCAGCCACAACCACCTGCGAGTTCTCCTCGAGCCAGGTGTTGGACTTGCATGTTGGGTACTCTAACCAGAGGTGGGCACGTGAAGACAGCTGTCTCCTCTCCCCATACACCTCTGCTACCAACACACAGCAGAAGGGAGTACTGCAGGGACCCAAGTGCTTGGGCCATATTGTGCTGCTTTCCCAAGCAGACTAGCAAGAGAGCTGGCTCAAAAGCGGATCAGGCAGAACTCGAACTGGGGATCACAGTAGATGCAAGCATCATAGGTGGCAGCTTAACCCACTATGCCACAACACCAGCCCCCGCTATGGACTCTTCAACTTCTTTAGCCCTGCTAATCTTGCATTTCATTGCAGGTGTCCACTATCTGCTTCCAGAACATGTGTATGGTAGTAGAGCAGCAAACAGGTTGAGCCATGTGTTTATCCTCAGCACTACTATGAGTCCTAGCTTTTGATGGCTTTCATGAGTATGGCTGGCATCGGTATCATCACATACACCTCACGGCTCATCATCCTCAAATTCTTAAAAAATGTCTTCTTTGAATTTTTTTAAGTGGAATTTCATCAAGCAGTGAAGTAACCTGGAGCTTGGCTTACGTGTCATCCAATCTTCCGTCACCTTCTGTATCCCCAAGACTAGCTCTGAGCTGCACACACCCACAGGACCCTGCCTGGCCCCTCTCTTCTCATTTTCATGCACTGACCACCACTGCCCATGGAAGGTGCCTAGGTGCAGGCATTCAAACCCTGTAGTGATGCAGACCAGGAAAATACTGGCTACTATCCCAGCCCCAGGCTGGCAAGGCCGTGGCACATCTGAGAGGAGTCATAGAAGGGAATGTCATCTTATCCACCAGCTGACCTCATCCAGGTACAAAGGTCGTCGAAGTAAAAACATGGCAATCAGGGCTGGCACTGCGGTGTAGTAGGCTAAGCCTCCAATTGCAGCGCCGGTTTGAGTCCCGGCTGCTCCTTTTCTGATCCAGCTCTCTGCTTGGGCCTGGGAAAGCAGTGGAAGATGGCCCAAGTACTTGGGTCCTTGCACCCATGTGGGAGACGTGGAAGAAGCTTCTGACTCTGGATTGGCCCAGCTCTGGCTTTTGCGGCCATTTGGGGAGTGAACCAGCAGATGGAAGGCCTTTCTGCTTCTCCACTCCTTCTCACTCTACAGTCCTCCGTTCTACCAGCTGAGCTATTGAAGGGGGAACTCTCCACTCCTCTTTGTAACTCTACCTCTCAGATAAATAAAATCTCAGGGAGGGCCAGCGCCATGGCTCAACAGGCTAATCCTCCACCTTGCGGCGCCGGCACACAGGGTTCTAGTCCCGGTCGGGGCACTGGATTCTGTCCCGGTTGCCCCTCTTCCAGGCCAGCTCTCTGCTATGGCCCGGGAGTGCAGTGGAGGATGGCCCAAGTGCTTGGGCCCTGCACCCCATGGGAGACCAGGAGAAGCACCTGGCTCCTGCCTTCGGATCAGCCATTGGAGGGTGAACCAACAGCAAAGGAAGACCTTTCTCTCTGTCTCTCTCTCACTGTCCACTCTACCTGTCAAAAAAAATCTCAGGGAAAAAAAAAGAAAGCCAAAGATCAGAAGACAAGCAGTTCTACTGTGAACAACTATTTGCTGGTACAGAGAAAAGGAAGAATAATGGAAAATCATTTTCACTGAAAACAGAAGCTTTGCCTGGCAGCAGGTAGAAGGAAAGGGAGAGAGGGAGAGGACAGCAGTAGAGGGACTCAACCTGATATGGATGCTAAAGACTGCAACAAGCTCATGTGCCCCTGTTAAATATGCAGGAATTCTGTGAGATGGATGAAGTAACTGATTGCTTGCAATCAATCACTCACGATTGATATTTATACCACAGACATCACTACATTCAGCCTGCAGAAGTTTATGGGGGCAGACCATGTGGCAACATGAAAATAAAGAGTATTTTATTTTGTAAGCAAAGGAGAACCATTAATCGGCTTCATGTGGTTCTTCACTAAAAATGAATGACACCATTATAGACTGAACTGGAAGGGAAGCCAACAGAAGGAAAATCAGCAAGTCACTGCAACAGACAAAGTGAGAAAAAAACAGAAGGAAAAGAAAGTTGTAAGGCACTACGAAAACATGCATTCACCTGGGTAGCTGCTTTGAAGAATTGGAGTTATTGATGAGGATAGAGGAACTACAAACAAACAAACAAAAAAAAAAAAAAACTTACAGTCTACTAGGGAGACATTTCTGCTAACATATACAGAAAAGAGCATATAAAGAAATGGATTTGACAAAATGTTTAGTTCAATTTTAAACACATGGGTTTTAGGTACCACACTAAGCCCAAAGCTATTTGGCTAAACAGGAGTTCAAGAGTTAAGAAGTGAGAATCCAACTGGAGATAACACAATAGTAAGAATCATCTACTTAGAATGAGAATTTAAGGAATGGATTGGCTAAGAACAAGGAAGAATAAATAGGAGACCAGTGGGTGGAGAAATTTAAGGGAAAAATGAGCTAATGGAAGGTGAAAAGAGAAGTCAATAAAGATGGGAGATGATACTCACCAAGTTATTAAATAATGATTTAGTCTAAAACCATGCAGGAACAGGGAATCCCTAACAAATAAAGTGTCATATCTTACTATTATTAAAAATCTAGTATCAAGAGTATTTAGGAAAGTAGCAATCAACAGTTCATACCATGTCATTGATTTGGGGAAGTACAACATCCTATTTCCAGTTATGCAAACACTGCTACTTACAAAAGCCTTGTGAATAGAATTTATGGTCAGAATTTGATTGATTATGACAAAGGCTATTGCAAACATTTGTTCACTGACTTTTCTTCTAAACTGGGCAACTACTGCTTGGAGGAGGTGTGAGAAAGAACCCGGAGAACCACCAGAGATCTTGGTTGTTCAGGGAGAAAGTCTTACCTGTCACTTTGATTTTCTTTTTAAGTTAACAGAAGGATGGAGCATTGCTTTACTTCAGTCTTACTGTTGAAATGTTTCTAACACATCCAGGTTGTTTTCTAGAGTAATTAGTGATATTTAATGTAACTAATACAAAACTAATACAACCTTATTCTCAAGCATGTTGGGTAACAATTTGTCAGTTAAACAAAATCCTTGATTCAAAATTCAGTCAGTACTAATGAGAATCATATGAAATTTATAAATACATGTCTTTATTAAATATATAAAGTCATTTTCTCTTTTATTTCTTTATTATTGTTATAGGTCATGCTACATAAATATGTACATGGTTTCTTTGCTTCATGCCAAAGATTTTTCTTTTCAACTTCTATCATCTCTTGGAACATCATTCAGAGTGAATAAATGATAGTGAACTAGATAAGATCTTTGAGCTTAAGGACTGCATTTATCCTTTTATCTCCTGTGCATAGCTTTCTTTGATTCTGATACTTTCCACTTTCCCCATGAGTTTCGTTTAGAATGCTGGGGCTTTTTTCTTGGCTCTAGAGCAATCACAAAGTAACCGAACCGAACCTCTACTTAAAAAACAGCAGCAGGTATTCAGGAAGGTCATAATGGGCCAAAATTGGTAACGAATCACATAGCCCAAGATAAACAATGCATTTTACATTATGCTGAATTCAAGTAACATTAAAGCCATGGTCAAATGTATATAATGCAGTGGCTGGGTTCCTATTAATGCATGGACATGACAGTCAAAGGAGACTATTGCCAGGAAAGTGACTGAAGGGACAGAGACTTAACAAGGAGGAGCAGGAGAGGAAAGAAGTAAACACAGGTGAACCATAACAGCTGATACGCAAAGAACATTCCCTACAAATACTCACTGGGAGACAGACTACCTTTTAAGTCGCTCAGAGTAAATAGCACAGGTGGTCTCAGGTTTCATAAGCAATAAAGAAATATATTAAGAAAGGTGCAATCATAACATGTCCATATCAAAATGAAATGCTTACTACTAAAGCTGAATATTCATAAAATGCAGGTTGGATTGCAAGTTTTCATTTGAAAGCATTTGAAAATAATCAGTCCATAAAAGAAAAAGAGCCAATAAATATCATAAATACAAATAAAGCAATAAAATTATTCATTGGAAAAACAAACCTGGGAAAATGCCCTAAGCACATTTAAATTAGAACAGAAATTTCTCTCATCTTCTAGCATTTCTTCTCTATCAACACCCTCCCCACTCTATGCACTCATTATAACATAGAGTCTAATTTTTCTCTGATTTTTGCAGCAGAATTCTCACGTTAAAGTTCATGTCCAAGGATTTTAATAAACATTAATACAGGTATTTGGACTTCCTGGATCTCCAAGGAAGCTTGTGTTATTTGTGCAGGGAGCTGGCAGTTGTATACAAGCCTATTTCAAGGGAAATATTTCTTAAAGAAGGCAGGCAGTCCTCCAACTACCTTGCCACAAAGGGGAATCTTACAGGGAATCAGAGGTGGGCAGGACACTGGAAAGCTATGAATACCTGATTCTTATGGAGATAATAAAAGCAGCAGCAGGGAAACAAAGGTCCCAGCCTGTTGCATAGTAAAGCTGCTGCCTGCAGCTCCAGCATCCCATATGGGCACCAGTGCCTGTCCTGTCTACTCCATTTCTGATCCAGCTCTCTGCTAATGGCCTAGGGAAAACAACAGATGATGGACCAAGTGCTTAGGCTCCCTCACTCACATGGGAGACCCAGAAGAAGCTCCTGGCTCCAGCCTGGCTCCACCTCGGCTGTTGCGGTCACTTGAAAAGTGATCCAGAAGATGAAAAACATCTTTCTCTCTCTCTTTCAAATAAATAAAATAAATCCTTTTTTAAAAGTCCAGTCTGATTATTTTCTGTACTCTACAAGTGGGAAAAAAAGAGAACTTAAATAGGTTTAAAGGAAATAGTAATATTTATTTTTCCTTTTATTCCCTATCAATATCTCCCTGCCACAATCATGCTTCTTACTGTTTTTATGCAAAAGCAGAATTCCTCTGTTTTTTTCAAGGCACTTTTGTAAACAGGTCCTACCTCCCCTCAATTTTCTGTTCTTTTATACTCCCTTCTACACACACACACACACACACATTCTAATCAGGATCACATCCTCCTGTACTGTGGACTACTGTGGTTGTTGCTGTCTTCACTTTCATTGTCTTCCCCTGCAAAGTCAATTCCTCATATTCAAAATAAAATTCTTTCCATGCCTAACTCCTTGTTTTCTATTCCAAGATGCCTGCCTATACCGCAGAACCATTGAGTACAATTCCACTGACAGACATTATTCTCCATTCTACTTTCCTTTCACAGATCTCGCGCACACACACACACACCAAAAAATCACATAAACACTGTGATTCACTAGACATTGTGCCACAGAGGCTGTGTGTTTGCAATGACAAACAAAACCCCAAACTCAAGGCCATTTATATGCACAGAGGTAAGATGCAAATGAAATTGTACTGTAGATTATTTTTTGAAATAAAGTCACTAAATTTTTCAAGTAATGTTAACTTTGTCTTATTCTCTCTTGTTCTTAGCAGATTGCTTAGAACTTGATGACTTCTCATGTCTGTCTTTTTTTAAAAAAAGATTTATTTATTTGAAAGGCAGAATTAGAGAGAGAGAGAGAGAGAGAGAGATCTTCCACTTGCTATTTCATTCTCCAGGTAGCCACAATGGCCAGGGCTGGGTCAGGCTGAAACTAGGAGCCAAGAGCTTCACTTGGGTCTCCCACATGGGTAGCAGGGGCCCAAGCACTTACATCATCTTCTGCTGATTTTTCTAGGCCGTTAGCAGGGAGCTGGTTTGGAAGTGGAGCAGCCAGGACACAAAAAGGCACCCATATGAGATGCTGGCATTGCAGGAGGCAGCTTTACCCGCAATGCCACAGCGCTGGCCCCTCATGTCTAATTCAAACCTTTGAACTTTTGTACCATATTCTATGGAGAATTTGTATGATCATCCAAAATTCCTCCTTTTGTCTACCTGCCCCTCATTCTGCTGCTTCCTTGGTTTTCCAATTCTCAGGCAATGTCACCTTTAATCACCAGAGCAGGGCTATTTCCTGGATGCCTTGTTTCCTCCATATTTAATTCAATCAGCATGTCCAATTGATTTACTTCCTGCCAGTCTTTCTCAAGTCCATCTACATCTTCCATTTTCTCTGTTCTGGTCTACGGTCATGCCATCATTATCTCTCCCCTGGTCAATCACTCTGCCTCCACCCTTCTTGCTTCCTCTCGTTCCTCTCTCTATTCTTCTTCGGTGATTTTTCTTACATGTACGTTCAACTATACTCCTGCTTGGAACTGTTTAGTAGTTCCTATATACCTTTTAAATAAAATCCAATGACCTAGCATAGAACATACAGCCCTTCACACATATTAACCCCCTACTATCCTCTCCAGGCTACCTGCACCTGCTTTCATAGTCTCAACATTCAGGAATGTCGAAGCTCTTGAAACTCCCTCAACTTCTGGTGTTCTTACTTCTCTTTTTGTATTCTACTCCTCTGTCCAAAATGATCTTTTCTCCCCTTTGAAGTTTTTGGAAGACTTAATTAATAATGATTGTGCCCTAAGTGTACAGTCTTCTCTAAGAACTCTTTTCTGAACTCAACCTACTCCTTATCCCTCATATTCAATCTCTAGGAAGGACTGACTACATTTTCTTCACCTCTTTTTTTTTTATGTATCTCATCATTAAAGTCTAAAATAATTGCCTGTATCTTCCATTAGACCAAGGTGGTGGGGGTTTATGGAAAGAAATTGGATTCTATTCCAACTTTGTCCACCTACCTGAAAACACACTTCTGGCAGAAACAAAGTTTTTCTTAATCAATGAATGAATGCATATTTAAGTATTTAAATATTTGTTGTTCAATTGATACCACATTCTGAACAGAACAAAATTTTCTAGTATTCATTAAAAGCTTCACTTTACTTACCAAGGTAAGATTTTTTTAACTTTACATACCTCATGAGCAGAAATAAATTATCAACTTACTGGTGAATTTTTCACAATAAGTTGATGAAGTACAAATCTCACCATAATTAATGGACCCAGAAATTGCCTGTGTCATCTGATTTGTTTCATTCAAGGCTTTCTATAAAGAAAATGTAAGCTAACAGTAGATTTTTTAAATATTCATCCTTCCTATCTGATAGTTCTAATTATATTGCTCTTCAACCATGCTTAGCCATACTTCCTTTATTCTAAGGATGACAAACACTAATGCCTCTTTAAATTATAGGTTGACATATAAATTTATAGGCTTAAATACAGTCCAATGTGATCTATAGACCATTCTATGATTATTTAAATGAGAACAGTAGTTTTAATTTTCTCATACTCTGTCAGTGCTATATCTGAAAATTATTATTACAATTTACATATATATGAGAGAGACTATTTAATGTATTTCACAGTCATAAATAAACTTTTTTCACATAGCCAACACATAAGTCAACAGTTATCTCAAGTTCTGTAAGTTCTCTTTAAGACAAACAAAACTTAAGTTCACATTACAATGATGTGACTCATGAAAATTTCTGGGACAGTGACATGTATAACTAGCAATGAAATAATATCCCAGTCTCAACCCTGTAAATCCTTAATACTGTGCTCTTGCTATTTAATCTATAGATTATGTTCTATATTCTTTTTTTAAGATTTTATTTTATTTATTTGACGGGTAGAGTTACAGACAGTGAGAGAAAGAGAGAGACAGAGAGAAAGGTCTTCCTTCTGCTGGTTCACTCCCCAAATGGCTACAATGGCCAGTGCTGTGCCAGTCCGAAGCCAGGAGCCAGGTGCTTCCTCCTGGTCTCCCATGTAGGTGCAGGGGCCCAAGCACTTGAGCCATCCTCCACTGCCTTCCCGGGCCACAACAGAGAACTGGACTGGAAGAGGAGCAACCAGGACTAGAACCAGTACCCATACGGGATGCCGGCGCTGCAGGCGGAGGATTAACCCAGTGTACCATGGTGCTGGCCCCATATGTTCTATATTCTTACAAACTTATATATTTTTAGAAAATTCACACAAATAGCATGATAAAAGAACAGAATACTTACAAATAGAAATATATCAACTGAAATAGAACTCAGTCAAAAACACAACTGTAAATCATTTTTCCACAGTACAAGTTACACCAAATTATTCCTGAACATTTAGAACTGAGTTCCAATAAAAAGATCCTTAGATATAGGTGTTGTGTAGTACTTTAACTGCAGTTTTATGGCATCCAAAATATATACATGGACATACCTGAGAGGATCTTTCAGCAATATTCAAAGGAAATACATTTTTTCTCTAATATAAGGCAGATTCATGAATGAAATAGTGAAAACCAAATGGATTTGCAGTCCTAATCATATGTCTATCACTTTCTTAACTTTTCAACTCTTTCATACTCACCAAAGTGAAAATTATACTCATGCCTTTAAAGGAACAGTACTGGGGCTGGCGCTGGGCAGAGCAGGTTAAGCTGCTGTCTGTAGCACCAGCATCCCACAGGGGCACTAGTTTAAGGCCCAGCTGTTTCAGTTCCTAGCCAGCTCCCTGCTAATGCAGAAGGTGGCCGAGTGCTGGGGCCCCTGCACCCACGTGGGAGACCCGGATGAAGCTCCTGGTTTTGGCTTGGCCCGGCCCTGGCAGTTGTAGCCATTTAGGGAGCGAGCCAGCAGATGGAAGATCTCCCTCTCTCTCTGCAATTCAGACTTTGAAATAAATAAATAAATATTTTAAAAGTAAAGGAACGGTATTTATACACATAAAAATATCCTCCACTAAAATAAAGTGCAGCTTTATAAACTATAAATTGATTCATTACAAGTTGATTTATTGATTACTGTTATATTATTTATTGATTATAACAATATTTAATAAATCAATAAATTTATCGAGTTTTAAATTGGTAATAAGCACCTTTCTGATGGTATGTTTAGATGAGAGTACAAAATGGGAGCAGTCATAATTCTGCATTTATGCTCTCAAACTAATTTAATCATGGGTTTATTTTACTAAGGGTGTAGTACTATAGCACTTTGAAAACACACAATATTTTCATGATATAAATTATTAATGATTATATTTTGAAGAAATGCAAGTGTTCTCTGGTAATGCGGAAAACCCCAGAGGTATTCAGAAATGTTCCAAAGGATGTGAAATCCTCCCATAATTTATCAGTGTAGTTGGTATACAATGTGAATGGTTTGCCTTTAACAAATTCAACTTTCATTTATATTTCATAATTCTGTTGGCCCAAGAAGACTATCAGCAGTACATATTAACTGATTTACAGCTTTGTAATCTATGATAAAGAATAAAGTGACAGGAAAAACATTTTCTGTTGATGAATAAGTACTTAAATAACATCAGGGATTTATGGAAAACAAATATCAAGATACAGTCAAGATATTTATTTCCTAAGCAGACTGACAACATGTTATTCCAAAATTTTTACTTCACTTACACTAAATGAATGATGCAGAGATAAGTGGTTGGTCTTCTCAAACATTCTATTGTTGGAAAAATAAACTTTCCACTCAGATATTAGCATGTCATGTCCATCCTATCATAAATAGACTCAATATTCTCATTTCAAGTTTTAGGAAAATGCCATATTTTAAATGAATATTGGTAAAAAGACATTTATCTATGTAACTGTATAAAATATTTTTAATATGGAATGTTATTAAGGAATTTGAGACAAAATCTATTATTCTGTGATTACTACATGAGAGATGGTGAATTAGTTTATACGAGATATATCATGTTTGATACTATCTAAGTCAGTACATTCTGAATGCTTTTTCAACATCACAGCAAATACAGAACTACAGTAATATTTATCAAGACTGGAAGTAAATGAACAAGTAGGCTTGCAAAGAAAGGCAATTGTCCCAAAGCTCCAGCTACTCTCAAGGCCAAGGGCAACAGTAGCTCAGTAAACCTGCTATGGCAACAGTAGCTCAGTGACCTGCTATGGCACAGCCCATGAGAAACTCGCAATACGATAGTGGGAAATAGCTTTAATCTCTCATGCCAACTTGAACCAGCTGGTAGTGCTGTCTGTAATGTGAGGTGACCAGCTTATTCAAATTTGAACAGGACACTGCCACTTTAAAACTGAATATCTTGTCCCAGGAATCACCCTCAGTCCCAGGCACACTTTGGACAGTGGGCCACCCTATTCCATGGGATCCTGGGAAGAAATGCAGACATTATATCTGGGATCAGTTCCAAAGAAATGGCACAGTTTGAGGGATGAAGACAGGTGCATGTGAATCACCTTCTTGAGTCCAAGGAAGTCCTCTACATATGGCTGAGATGCAAACAGAGTGGAGGAACTGAAGTGGAGCAAGATGTGAACGAAATATCAAGTAGCATGAAGGCTCAAGTCAAGGTGACTACAGAGGAGTGGAAGCTGTTGGCACAGGGTGAGAAGAAAATGAAAATGTTGGTTAAAATATGACTCAGGCATAGATAGGACAAAGTGGAACCAAAGGTCTCCAATAAGAGACATGTACTTCAGCAATGCAGCCCCGTGAATGTTGCCAGGCAGTGCTGGTTGCATCACGAGATCTTTCTAGGCCTTGGTTTCCCCCATACTGCTCTCTAGAAAGTAGTTCTCTGGAACACTAAGGTTATCAGGAACATCATTCAGCTAGATCTTATGAACTCTAGAATGCACGGTTGGTTTCAAGTGATCTATCTGGGGATAGCAAGGAATGGTGGGAAAGATGGTGGTACCAAGCAGTGGAAAAGTGATGTTAAGTAAAAGGAGAAAAGAGGCTATGAAATTAATCATCTCAGATACTTCCAAATCACCCAGGCACTGGACTTTCAGTACAGGATCCATCTGTACGGTACCAACAATGTAATGATAATGTCAGTGATAATGTACTGGAGATGCTGCTAAGAATTGAAGCACTTCCACAGCCAGGCACTGAACTTCCGAATTTACATACAACTCATTCAATGCTGTATTCAGGATTTAACTACCCATATGGTTACAGAAATATTTAGAATTAAAATACATCTGTGTGAATTCATAAATCATAACAAATTTCAAAAGTGATTTCAAAATCACTATGGTTCTATAGACAGCTCACAAACTAAGATTTGTCTGCCATTTTTAAAACCAAAAGTATCCTTGCCATGATTTATAACTACATCTGATCTGCTATATTTGAGACATTTATGAAGATAGGGGAGTTGCAGTCAGACGTGGAATTAGCCACCTGTCATTACCTATTCCATAACGGCAAACTATAGAAAGATTCACTTAGGACTGCTACCCAAATAAAGCATTAAAAGGAATTAATGCAATAGAGCTGGGCAACTTCTGATGAATAAAAAAAGATTTCTAATAAATAAGAAACAGTAACAACTTCAATGATTTCTTTTATAAATACCTTCTGTGTTACAGTCCTAAGAAAGGCATGATAGAAGTAGCAATCAACTAAATTTTATCATATCTATGAGCCAGTTCAAGGTGAAACTCATTCTACTCATATTGACAAATGCTCCTATTGAGGTCATTTACATAAATTCTACTTTTCTAGTCTTTCTACTATGGGACAATAAATTTGCTCACAGAGAGCCTTTGCTTAAGCTTGTGAGCTCAGAAATCAGACCTACTGAATCAGAATGCCTGCTCTCTAATTTTGTAGTTGTGTGGTCCTGGGAGAGTAACACAGCTTGCTTCTTCAGGCCTCATTTTTCTCACTTGTGGAATGGGTACACTAATATTTCCTTTGCTCAAAGTAACAGAAACATTTGTAAAAATACTTACATCATTTGCTAGGTACATGTGAACAAACACATGAAAAACTAAGTGAATGAATTCTTGCTTTCAAGAGGTTTATTTCACTTTTCACATTATTTTTAGACATCAGTTGACTTCTTTAGAATTTACCTTAGCAGTCTATTTGGACATTGAGTTGAACGAATATTCAGTCCTACTCCAGAGCCTTTGCCTTGTATGCCTTCAGTTATCTTGCTTCCTCTGGCTTTTGCCCCGATTATCAAACCAGGCTATCCCTGCTTTCAATTCTCATCTGATATGGGTCCTTCAACCAAGTTCAATGAAGTCCTTATTTTCTACTACAGAGAAATCCATTAATACAACCTTTCTCAACAAACCTTCATCTCCAGCAGAGTTGCAACTCCAGGATGGAGTCTCAGGGTGCAACAGTGATGAGCAGAGGTATTGCTGTTGCAACTGTCAGTGCCACGTGTGTTCCTGCTTTTCATGTTCTGTTGAAATGCTAGTACTGTACTCCCTGCCTGATCTTCAAACTAGGTGTGGCCGTGTGATTTGCACTGGCAAGTAAAATGCCAACAACAACAACAAAAAAAGCCGCATCTCTTCTGGACAGAAATGTTAAGTGATTCACTACTCTACATTCTTTCTTTTCTGCTGACTCAGCCTTTGGCAAAATTCCAGATAATTGCTCCTGCATGCTGGGTGTCAGCTTTGAAAGACAACAAGAGCCATGTAGCAAGAGAGAGGAATCCACTTTCCAACTTAGAGCTGGAAGCTTTGTGGGTTCATTCCCCCACAGCATAACTTCACTTACTTTGACTGAAACAAATATGTCCTAGATTAAAAGCACATCTGTGAATACCCCAGCTCTGCCACCCATACACAAGCCCTGAGAATACTCACTCAGCCTATTTTTAGGAGGCACAGAGTTATTTGCTTTCTTTAGGTTTTCATCAACTTTCTCATCTAAGCAAAATAGTGGTGCTGTGATGCAACTCACGCAGCATGAGGATAAAATGGCTAACACAATGTGCAATGAACTAGTATAGTACACACCATATGATGTGGAGGCAGAGGTGGGCAAGAGACTACGCCGAAAACATCCCCTAACTTAAAATGCAGTAGGGCAAATTAAATACATAACCAACACCATCATTCACAATGGCAAGTATAAGAAAGGAGGTTCATGCAAAATAGTGTGGAATTTCAGAGGAATTGTTTTCCAGTGAAATAGAGTACAGAGCGAATGACATGGCATTTTCATTCAAAAATGGAGAAGTCGTAAAAGGTAATGATCAAAGGGATTGGTGAGTGGAGGCCAAGAGAATATTTCAGCTGATGGACGTAGCATGCTGTAATTGCCACGTGCATTTGTGTGGGAATATCTGGGGCTGAGTTTCAATTTGGTTACATCACATTGAACTCTCCATCCTTATGTCAGCCTTCCTTTTCCTTGCAATCATGACTAGGTCAAGAGCTGCATCTAATTTGTAAAAGTATATTATCTACTAATAGAGTGAAAATTATAAAGGAACACTTGGTAACCTCTGTTGGGGACTACTAACCTAAAGATCTCTTATTCTCTTGATGTGAGACTTAAAAGAGTTTTGGGTTAAAGCTCAGAAGAGCACTGAAAGTCTTCTGTATCTTCCTAAGTTTGACACCTCAGCCCACAGTCATGTTTCCACAGGTGTGAGTGTATATTACTTCTATAATTCTACACAGAATCCAGGTCTTTGAAAAGAGCTCTGAACATCTGTGTACATAGACATTTGAGCACCAGTTTTGAAAGGAATCAAATTTATGAATTTAAATCAATTCCAGGTCATTATGCAAATCTCCAGTTCAATATGCACTATCAAGAATATTTCTTGCTTAGTGTCTGTCATTTTCTCAAATAAGCAGAAGCGTTTGTTCTAGCAAATAGGCCACATTAGAGAGGAGAAGGGGCGGGAAGGCAGTGTTAGGGCTATCTGTTGGTAACAGCTTCTTGGGAAGCAATTAGTGGGAAAGTGTTTACAACGTGAAGGGAAAGGCCTGTAGCACAGAGTAGGTTGAAAATGCTTTTACTAAATGAAAAGTCTAAGCTCTTAGATGGTAAGGATCATGTCTTATCTATTTCACACTGTCCCTAACGCTACAGTTCTGGAACATGGCAGGCACCCAATGTTTACCAATAAGCACCCAGACACTCAAATGCACAGGTGTGTGACTATGACGCTGTCAATGTAAAATGTATTTTAAAACAGTTTTTTGAAAGTTTGAAAAGTGTCATGTTGGAATGTCTAGGGATCCAACCACAGTCATATCAAATCATATTTATATTTTGGTCAGATTTTAAGAGAACTCTCAACTTGGTTAATCAGGTAATGACAACCAGGACAAAAACATGTTTTCATTTTTCTTTGTATACAATGCTGGGTACTTCCCTTTTTGTCATTAAACCCCAGTATTCATCAATCTGGATTTTTCTACCTTCAAACACAGACTTCTCATTTGTGACCACAACAACATAGAGAATCTAGGTGGTAGCATCTATAAATATTTTCCTTCTCCTTCCAGTAGAATCAGTATGCTGTTTAGCACATCTTCACCATCCTTAGAGATGGGGGACCATGCTTACAAGCATGTTCTCGCCACTGTCTTCATCAGCACCCTGTTTTACGTGTCCTAAGTGGCTACATTGGAGAAAAAGTGCAAAACCCTCAAAAAAAGCTTTGACCACCTGAATCCAAAGAGAAAGGCTTTCAACACAGCTTTACACACTCTCGTAAGCAGTTTATGTCTCTCATACTGATGGCACCAGGAAAAAAAAACAAAATCAAGACACATACAACAAAACAAGGATTGATTAGCTATTCTCCTCCTCATCCCCAACTGCTGTTCACTCTGCAGGAAAAAGAAAATCACAGTCTACAGCTCAGAACCCCACTGATTAGCACATGTGGCCCTTCAAGGGCGGCAGCCTTTTTATTCTGTGGGCCTGCCCTTTAGTGTTTGCTGAAATTGGAGGGGAGGCGATTCTGAAGTGTTTAAAGGTGATTTATAAAGCACGCATTTACACTGGCCCTAAACAATGTAATAGATATACAAAGACGCTGGAAACAGTAACACATAGTGCTGAAATGAGCATCATTACTATAATTAGTTGCTCTCAAGTTCAAGGTACTAGTTCCATTATTATATAGTGAAGCCCTTGCCTGTGTAGGGGAGTTGCTAGAACAAAGACAACTCTGGATTAAGGCATTTCTTAAACTGTCTAGCTCTACTACTTCACTGTAGCCCAGAGAGATCCCTCCAGAAAACAAACCAATTTCATGCTTCCCCAAAAATTAATGTGTGGCAATTAGGCTAAGATGACACCTGCAAAGGCTAAGCTATGTCTCAACTCCAAGCACGACCACGGGAAGGAACACTTGTTACACCTGCAGCGGCAGCTGCCAAGGTTAACTTAACACTTTCTATGTTTCTGGAATTGTTCTAGGCCCTTCGCTTACAATATTTTATTAAGTCATCACAAAGACATTATAACGGCTACCTTACAGAAGGGGAAACTGAAGCATGAAGGGTTTAGGCGAACATGAGAAAAATTCTCACAGCTAGCAACTGATGGGACCAGGATTGGATTCTCCGTAGAGTAACTGCCCGGTCTATGACCTCCCATGCAATATCAGTAAGCAGCTCTGTAGTAAATATCAACAAGCACTTACTCTGTGACTTCAAGGATGTCTCACCTTTGCCTAGTGAGTACACGGCGGAGCAGAATTCCAGCCTGGAGTGGTTTGGCTGATTAATGGCCTGCCAGAGACATGCACATCCTACCCTCCATAAGCTATAACTATCACCTTACATAGAAGAATGGACTTCATAGAAGGAATTCAATTAAGGATTTTGATATGGGGATTATCCTGGATTATCTGGCTAGGTTCCAAGAGTATACTAGGGTCCTTAAAGGGAGAAAAGCAAGAGAGTCAGTGAGGGAGAAGGTGGCCATGTGGCAATGGGAGCGGACATTAGAGGGATGTGGCCAGACCCATAAGGGAGCCTGCAGAAGCTGGAAGAGACAGGAACAAAGGCTCCCCTGGGGGGCCCTTCTGAAAGATAATGACCCTGCTGCAGCCTTTATTACAGCATGACACCTGGTGGACTTTTGCTTCCAGAATGGTAATGTAAAAAATGCATATTTAGGAAGCCACCAAGTTGCTGGTACTTTGTTATAGCAGCAGTAGGGAATCAATAGATTTGGGAATTTTTTTTTTATTTGGGGGGTAGGGGTACAGAAATCCAATAAATATCTTTTTCTTTTTCAATATTTATTTTTATTTTTTTGACAGGCAGAATTACAGAGAAAGGTAGATACAGAGAGAGAGAGTCTTCCATCCACTGGTTCACTCCCCAGATGGCCACAATGGCCGGAGCTGTGCCGATCTGAAGCCAGGAGCTTCTCCCTGATCTCCCACATGGGTACAGGAGCCCAAGCACTTGTTCCATTTTCTACTGCTTTCCCAGGCCATAGCAGAGAGCTGGATAGGAAGAGGAGCAGCAGGGACTAGAACCAGCGCCCGTATGGGATGCCAGCACTTCAGGCTAGGGCTTTAACTCACTGTGCCACAGCGCCGGCCCAATAAATATCTTTTTCTACATCACTGAGCCATCAGGAATTGACCATGAGGACGGCCTATGTTTCACTATTTTCTAAATAGCAGCACTGAAATTCCCAATTCTCAGGAAAGCACTCAGTCTAGGGAAAACTGGAACAGTTGGTCACCTTATTTGTAAGTGAAAATATCAGAAATAAAACGAACAGGGGAAAATGATTCATTGGTTGAGACACAGAAGCAAATTGAGTTTCATGTTTGCAAAATGTCTAGCTTGGACTGAAAGAACTGATGTGCTAAAAATGTAACTAATTGTATCCTTCATGGCACAAGGCAGCAGCCACTGTTCACATGGAGTAGCAGGTGACAGCTGCACTCCGCTCAGCCCAACTGCTGAAGCGTGGGGCTACCTAAATATCAAACTCAGCTTTAAGATGCCAGGGAGAAAATGTGTCCCCCTCCCTCCCCCTTCTCCCCAAGAATAGCTCCAGAGTCTGATAGGCAACTTACTCTAAGACTTAGCAGATGAAGGATAGGGAACAGGCCAGGTCTCAGTCAAAACTTGCCTGATACCTTCATTCACACCCAAAGATGGAGGGTGCAGATGAATCCTTCAAAGTACGCCCGGCTCTCACCCCTTGTTCTTAGCCCGAGAACCAAGAAATAAGCTCCTAACACTTCTAAAAGTTATCACCTCTGACAACATTATACTGAAGGATTAAGTCAAATGAAATTGCATTAAGAAAGCAATTTATGACTTGCCATCGCTGCTTGCTTTAATTAACACTATTCTCTTTGTAGTAAACTAACTTGATCAGGTATAATGCTGTTTTCCCTCCATCTCTTCTGGTTTGTTGTTTCAGTAAGGTACCTGCACCGTGTTTAAATGATGGTGGGTCTAAGTCTTGCACTCAGTATACTTCTTTGCATACTTGTATTTATTTCTTTAATTTAAAATTCCATGCTATCTTCCCACTAAACTAGGTTCTTTTTGCTTTTTACTTGTTAAACTGTATTAGAAATTTAAAATACTATCTCAAAAAATAAAAACAGTCAAAGGGAGAAACAAGGAGGGAGGGAGGGAGGGAGAAAAAGAGAGGGAGGGAGGAAGGGAATATCATGTTATTAGACTTGTATCTACAGGGGCTGAAGTTGTGGTGTAGAAGTTTAAGCCTCCGCCTGCATTGCCGGCATCCCATATGGGCACTGTTCAAGCCCCAGCTTCTCCACTTCTGATCCAGCTCCCTGCCAATGAGTGGGAAAGCAATGGAACATGGAGAAAGTCTTTGGGCCCCTGCACCCATGTGGAAGACCCAAAAGAAGCTCCTGACTCTTGGCTTCAGATAAGCCCAGATTCAGCCTTAGGTGGCCATTTGGGGAGTGAACCAGCAGATAAAGACCTCTCTCTCTCTCTGTCTCTCTGTCTCCGTCTCTCTCTCTCTCTCTCTAATTCTGTCTCTCAAATACAGACATCTTTACAAAAATAAAGTTAAATTAAATCCCCATGTTTTCCCCAAATGCCACATACATTACAAGTTTTATGTACACAGGTCAGGAGGAATTGACAACTGCATTCCAACACTGTGCATGGGGAGATCCAGTAAAACAATTGTTTTTGAAATGAAAACAACTTTTCCAAGTCTACATTTTACCACTTACTGGCTGAACAATAAAAATTTTTAAAGTTGGAAAAAGGGACAAATGCTTAAGACAGCAAACTTACAAACACCTCCCAGATGACAATAAAAGACCAGTGTGTGATTAGATAACCAGCTGTGGAAGAGCATTTAGTACAGTAGAGGCTGCTTCTCTCCCAAATCAGCCTTTTCCTGGAGGCTTTTACAATGCCCAGATCACACATTTGGCAATAAATGTATATGGTGCCTGCCTGCAGAGCACAGATATAAAATACCAAACCCCATGAAATGGTGTACAGTTATTTAGCATTTTGAATGGTTATTGTTTTCTTGACTAACACGCATGAACTATAACTGCTAAGATGGCTAAGATGCATGAAGTCAATGCTGACTGCTAAAGGTTGATGAGTCTAAAGAAAATCCTTCTGACTATGTTAAAGTACACAGCGTACTATCCCAAAATTCCAATGGTGCACAATGCACTTCTCCACTTGTGCTATATACATAATAAAAAGCATTTTTGTTTTCTTGACATTTGCTTGTTCTGCAGGTGTTTTGGTTTATGTAAACACATAACAGAAATCTACTCATAGCAGATTGCCAAACACTAATCTCCCATTTGGGATTTGGATGCTTCTCCATAATTTGTTTCATTTTTGAGGTTCACACACTCAGAACACTCATTTACTATATGGCATTCACAACTTAGCATATATGCAGTCATTGGCACATAGTAGATGCTGCAGATACAATTATTAAAACACAGAAGATAACAGAAAGAACAGTTGGTTAGCTCTTTCTCTGATCTTAATTTGCAGTATCATTTGGAAAAAGATACCACATATCACAAGCCCTCGATTACACTTATTATCTATAAATACAGAAACATACTGCATTTTTCTATGTGTGACTGAAAGGGTTGCAGTAACCAGGAATATAGGACTTAGACAAGGCAGAGAAGAGGGTGCTGGAATATGGGTAGAGAATCTGATACAGTTTGATTGCCTTGAATTTATTTTCTGAGCATTTTCCTGGAAAACTACCTTGCAACACTATATTAAGAGGTGATTAGCCAACCACAAACAAGGAGTGGTTACAAAGGCAATAAATCAGTTTGAGTCAGATTTTTTATTATTTCAAGAGCATATACACATTATTTCTGGTTAATTCTATAAATGCCTTCAACAGCCAGGTTTGGATCCCAGAACTCAATCTAGGTCTTCCATGTGGGTGACAGGCACCCAAGTACCAGGCCTAGGTACAGTGGGTACCCCAAGTACCCACTGCCTCCAGGGTGTGCATTAGCAAGAAACTGGAATTGGAAGTGGAACAGTGACTCAAATCCAGACACTGATGTATAAAGTTGGCATCTCGAGTGGCATCTCAACCATTGTGCCAAACAAATCCTGCTGAGTCAGATTTTTTTTAAACTTACAGTGTGGAAAGATATATATTGCATGCAGGAAGGGTGCTTCTCTTCACTCTTTACTATGTCCTGGGCACTCCCCCAGCTCTGGCTATGAAAGCCTTGGCAAATTCATTCTCAGGTAGTTATTTTCTTTTCTTTTCTAGATTATTCATTTATTGTGAAAGGCAGAGTTAGACAGATGGACAGACAGCCTTCCATTCACTAGTTCACTCCCTAGATGGCCACAATGCCCAGCACGGGGCCAGGACAAAACCAGGAGCTTTATCCAAGCAGGTATCAGTTGCCAGCATCACAGGCGGTAGCATTACCTGCTAAGTCACAACACCTGTCCTGGCTGTTTATTTAGGGGACTATGCATTAGCGCTACATTCTTTACTTAAGAAGACAAAAACTTGCTTCTGTGAAATATTTCCTTCAGGCAGAATTTTTTGTGACATGCCAAGCAAATGGATCCCTTGCCTCTGCTAACATTGCTTGTAAGAAGGAATGTCCACACCATCTTGCATCTCCTTTAGACTCCAGAAATACTTAAGATTTTAAAAGGCTGGGACCAGCATTGTGGTAAAGTGAGTTAAGTCAATGCCTTCAATGCTGGCATCTAATTTGGGTGCCACCTCAAGACCCAACTGCTCCACTTCCAATCCAGCTCTCTGCTAATGCACCTGGAAAAGCAGCAGAGATTCATCCAAGAGCGTAGACCCCCGCAGCCACGTGGGAGACCCAGATGAAGTTCCTGGCTCCTGGCTTCAATCTGGCCCAGCCCTGACTGTCATGATCATTTGATGAGTTAACCAGTAGAACAAAGATCTGTCTCTATCTTTGTCTTTCAAATAAATAAAATAAATCTTTAAAAAGAGTTTAAAAGGTCATATAACAGTGTTGCAGGAACTGACAAAATTATATAACAATTTTATAACAATTCATCTAATAAAAATTATTTTTCTTAAAATGCATTTAAATTGAAATATCTAGACATACAAATTACAATACTCAAATTCATGAGCATATGAAACATAACTGTGCAGCCAATTACAAAAAGTGTCCAGTTAAACTCATGGATAGAAGTACTTGTTCCTAATTCTCCTACAATTTAAATTTTTTTTATTTGTACAACATATATGTCATATCCCTATATATGTTCATGTGCATAGTTAACCACAAGGAATAATAACAAGAACTGCCTTTTAGGGTCAGGCAAATTTGAAGTTCACTTTTAGCTCTGGTGTTTGCCTCCTGTGTGATCCCTGGTTCCTTCATCCCTAAAATACACCTATCACAAGCCAGCAGCTGGAGCTGTGGTGCATTTCAGATCAACTGCATGGTTACGTGTCAGCAATACAACATTCAGAGCCCTAACAAAAAGTCTCTCAATTTTTCAATCTAAAGAAGTGATTCGTTGTGTTTCTCCTCTCCTCTCCTTCTCTATCTCGATATTATTTTCCCAATGCTCTAAAATAATCATCTACCCATGTGGCAGCATCAATCCTGGCAATCAAGTTCCTGTAACATAAGTTTCTGCCTTGCCAGCCCTGCCATTGGCAGACGTCTCTAACTGATCATGGTAGTTTTTATTGCCCAGAGCACTGAAGGCCTCAGAATGCTTCTCAAGGCGGCATTGCTGGCAGCCTGTACTAATCCAGCAGACCAGTTCTTACCATGAAATTCATTTGCCAACCTTGGCATCAGTGTAACAAATCACATGTGGGTGTCCAGCACATTATTAACACTTTAATGCAGCTCCTGAATGTTCAGAAGAGCATGGCAAAACTGAGAAACAAGACAAACCTTCAGGAAATATGTTTACACAATTGTCCCAACCTCTCCTTGCTGATGCAGCTCAAGAAAGCTTACAGTATATATCCCCGAAATGGAATGCAAAAGATGCTGTGCACTGAGCTTCTCAATTTCATTTTCAAGTTAGAATAAACACACAGGTAATCTCATACTGAAAAGTACACTTAATTTTCATTTCCTGTAAGACTGAGGATTGGGTTTAAATATAATACTTATTCTTATTTTAAAACAATGATAATAGGGTACTTATTTACATGTTACAAGTCTTAGCTTTATTTTCAGTTAAGATACCTCTCTAGAGGTTTGTCTTGTTTCAGTAATTTGTCTAACAGGCACTGTTCTAAGAACTAAGAATACAACAGTGAGTAAACATAGACCAAAATCGCTACCTGTACAGAGCTTACAGTCAATTGCAACTAAATAGTCATTCCTTCATATAAACAATCTATTACAATGTCAGAAAAAGTTGTATCCTGCCTCATGTTAAAAACGCTCATGCTCGTGCTCAATTAACCCTCCTGATGCTATTACCTGTTCCCTTCCCCCTAATTAAAGTCACAGTCCTGAAAGCCCCTGGTACCCACTGTCACTCAAGGCAGAGGCTTTTTTTTATTTTTTAAAGAATACAAGTTTCATAAGTACAATTTTATGAATATAGTTATCCTTCCCACCATATCAGCCCTCCCACCCCTCTTCCCCCACTTTCACCCCTTGCCATTCCCATTCTCCACTAAGATTCATTTTCAATTATCTTTGTATTCACAAAACCAATCCTCTACTAAGTGAAGATTTCAACAATTTGTGCACACACACACACAGACACACAACTGTTTGAGAATTGATTTTACAGTTAATTCTCAAAACAACTCATTGAGGACAGAGGTCCTGCATGGGGAATTAGTGTACAGTGACTCCTGTTGTAAATTTAACAATTAACACTCTTATGTATGACATCAGTGACCAGCCAAGGCTCTTGAAATGAGCTGCCTAGTCTGTGGAAGCCTTTTGAGTCCATAAACTCCGTCAGTATTTGGATAAGACCATAAGCCAAGTGGAAGTGTACTTTAGAGAAAAGTGCATCCTTCTTTGATGGCCCCTTCTTTCCATTGGGATCTCATTCACAGAGATCCTTCATGTAGATCATTTTTTACCACAATGTCTTGGCTTTCCATGCCTAAAATGCTCTCACAGGCTTTTCAGCCAAAGAAGCCTTAAGGACCAATACTGAGGTCAGAGTGTTACTTAAAGTGACTGCATTCTGAGTCTGCTGTGTGGACTGCTTCCCATGTGGGAAATTCTCTCCTTTTTAATTCTATTATTATTACCAGGCACTTAAGGCAGAGGCTTTATAAGGCATATAATTTCAGACATGTGAATAAGACAGCTTCATCAAGAAATATACATAAACATTCTTTGACAACTGCAGCAGTTTAAAATACAATTTGCCTTCTCAGAAACTCATGCCACAATTTGAGGCTATTGGAGTGGTTTGAGGAGGTTATTATCATTAAGACGGAGTGGACTTTGGCTCTTCTGGGACTGCACAAGTAACACAGACAGTGGGTTGTCACAAAACGAGGCAGCCCCAGGTTTAGTCTCTTTTACATGCACCTGCTTACATGCACCTTCTTACCAGAAGCCAGACAGTCATGGCACTCTGCTCTTGGACTTCTCTGCCTCCAGAAACATGAATAGAAATCAAGCTCTTTCTTTCAGAAACTCCCTAGTGTCAGGTATTCTGTTATAACAACAGAAAACAGACCCAAACAGCAACCCCAAAGACCAGAGGCATCCCCTAACTTTTTTTATACCAATTTTTTTCTTTCTTTTTTAAAAGACAGAGTGACAGAGAGAGGGAAGGACCAAGACAGAACTCCCATTCACTGGCTCACTCCCCAAATGGCCTCAAATGCTGGGACTGTGTCTGGTTGAAGTCAGGACCTAGGGATCTCACAATGAGTCCCCCATGTGTGCCCAAACACTTGATCTATCTTTCACTGCTTTCCCAGATGCATTAGCAGGGAGCTGGATCAGAGGTGGAGTAGCCAGGACTCAAACTGATATTCAAACAGGATGCTATTATCAGAGGGAGCAACTTCACCCACTGTGCCACAATGCTGACCCCTATATATTGTATTTGAGATAGATGAAAGGTATTGTCTAACGGAAGGTTTCATATGCGTGTCCCATATTTTCTTATGTCAGTCAAGAGTTGAAGTTCACTGCCCAAATTTACTTGCTAGTACAATGAAAACAAAACTTATCTTAACTACTGCTTGCCTTTATAGCAAACCCAGACACACATAAGTAAGAGGTTATTTCTTCCCATCAAGGAACATCAAGAGTGAGCCCCTATCTCTCTCTCCCCCTCCCCTGGCCCATTCTCTATACTTATTGCAGATGGGTGCCACACAGTGAAATCTGATGCATCAATGTCTCTACTCAAGTAGCAAGAAAACATCACAGAACACTGCCAATTAACAGTTATTAATAAACTCGGGATCTTATGTCACTAAATTTGCCTTGGCTGAAAAGTCAAATTTAAAGAGACTATTGGTAAAGCTAGTGACTGATACACTTTAATCAATCAGAAAATCCCATCACTGATTCTTTGTTACATATTTAGCACAATGTAATTACTTTAAAAACCAAATACAATCTAACAAGGGTATGGTTTAAACATACAAAACAGTAAAATTGCCTAAGCAAAATATATTTATTTAAAATACTTATAGCAACAAAAGGACCTCCAGAAATAGTGTCATAGTAATCCAAATAATTTTAATCAGCTGTCTTTAATGGAACATCTTTATAACTTGGTGCTGCCCACTTTAAGTTCTCAAAGTTCATTATAGTAATCATTGACCTTGTCACATTGAACAGAAGAATGCAAATGAGGCTACTACTAAATAGCTCTAAGCATTACTCAAGATGGCTCCCTATCACATTTCAACATTAAAGTGTTAGCAAGAGATAAGCAGCACCTTCTGTTGCTCACTTTGACTTTTTCTACTCCATTCACCCCTGAAACCACCAAAATATTCCATCATCTTATGTATTCACATTCTTGAAATTTTTTTGATCTAGGTGCCTGATATAGCAAAGAAATTCCTGGAATCCTGCTGGGATTATAATGTCAATTCTGACTTTTGCTATTAAGTCTATGTAAAATATCTTCAGTCCTCTGTTTTAGTTTATATCCCCACATAATAAGACAATTTATGAGTATATACTGTTTCCTGAGAGTTCTAAATGGAATTCATATATCTATGTAGTTGTCAATAAATGTGGTTAATATTGTTAGTCATAATTATGCAGTAGAAAGATGGAAATTTAAAGTGATAATAATTAAATAACCAAGTATTCTTTTCCCTCAAAGACAATTGTGAAGATATATATGCCATGTGAAAAATTATTTCAAAAATTGAAAACCAAAAATGACAAACAATAGACAGGTATGCTTTCTAGTTCTTGGCACTACTTTAAGTCACCTTTACACAGGGATATCCTGTTTTGTTTTTCTAAGGTATTCTTTCTCCACATTTGCAGTTAACTCTCTGAAATTGAGCTCTGCATTACAGCCTTTACTTCCTCCAGCAGGGATCACTATTTCATTGCTCCAAGACTCCGTCAACTTGAACCACTTCATGCAGGGCAGATAGTCTGGGAAACAAAGAATTGCCGGTACTTCTCATTCATTCTCACACTTCTCTCTTTCCCACTCAAAAGGTAGCATACCACATATGTTATGACAGTGTCTTGCATAATGATGCAACAATAATGGTATAAGGCATTCTACCCAAACAAGGATGTAGAAACGCTCAATACCTCTAAATAGTTGAGACATATTCCAGTTTAGTTAATTCTGTATTGATGTACTTTGAGTTTGTCCCAATTTTTCCTATTATAAACTCTATTAAAGTGAATAGTCCTGCAAACTTTCTATTGTTCATGAGCATGGGTCTATCTTAAACATAAATTGTCAGAGATAGGGTTGTTAAGCAAAAAAAAAAAAAAAAAAAAAAAAAAATTCTGTATGCTTATGGCCCCACCAGATCTAGATCTCTCTGTGGCTGAGTGTAGTCACTGAGCCACTGGAAGGTCAGCTTCTAAAGGCATATTTATATAAGATAACTAATGCAGATGGACGTTCTAAGACTTTTTCAAATGGTTGAGTAACTTTCCCAAATGTTTTCTCCATTGTGTGGTAAAACTAGAGTTCAAACTTAGGTTTGCTTGGCTCTAAGTATAATATTCCTTTCCCTAGACAGTAATTAAGAAGGGTAAAAATGAAGGAAGGAGATAATGAGAAGATAATAATGGCAAAGGGTATGGCAGGATAAGAAAGCAATGAATGGGACTGGTGCTGTGATACAGTAGTTTAAGCACCCCTTATCAGAATGCCTACATGAGTGCCTACTCCACTTCAGATCTAGCTTCCTGCTAATGCACCTGGAAGGTAGCAGATGGCTCAAATACATGGGCTCCTGTCACTCATGTGGGAGACCAGGATGGAGTTGCTGGCTCCCAGCCCAGAACTGGCTGTTCTGGTAAGTTGAGGAGAAATTAGCAGATGCAAGTGTCTCTCTCTCTCACTCTCACTCTCACTCTTTCAAATAAACAACAAAATAAATCTTTTTTTTAAAACTGCAAAGAACATTTAGCTACAATTACATACAGCAGAAATATGCATTTTCAGGAAGAAAAAGAAACATAAGCTCATTTGAAGGTAAAATTGCTTATGGCTATAAACACTAAGACTATGGGTTTAACTACGATTTTGTAGTATAAAAATATGAAAGTTTTCTAGCCATAAAATGATATGATGACATAAATATTTAAGAACCACTGGTCTAACTGGAAAGGGGTGTACTGGAATAGAGAAAAATCATCAAGAAAATTCTAAAGGAACACAAATCATAGAGCTTATACTTATACACACACACACACACACATACACTAGCTAGAACTCTACACTCTGATATTTTCCTGCCTCTAGGAAATAATTCTAAATGCACACAACACACATCTCATATAGAAATTTAGCTGGCATTTGAGAAGCAATAAAGAATGAAAATATGATATGTTGATATATGAACAAGCTTAAAGCTTTCCAGGCACTATTGTTCATTCTGACCACGAGAATGAAAAGAAACAAGTAAGAGACCATGAAGTAGGCCACTCTGAAAACTGAAGTTTGAAAGTAGAAGTTATTTTGAATTTCACTATCTCTTTCTCTCCTTATGTTTTACACATGCACGAGAGGTCTTAAAGTTCTTGGAAAGATGGAAGTAAAAGATGCATGTGGGTGGAAAAAAAAAAAAAAAAGAAGACCTAAATGAAAGATCTCTGTGAGTGAGATCCCAGTGGAAAGAACGGGGCCATCAACGAAGGAGGTACCTTTCTCTGAAGGGAGGAGAGAACTTCCACTTTGACTATGACCCTAGCGGAATAAGATCAAAGTCAGCGAACTCTAAAGGCTTCCATAGCCCTGGCAACTCATGACTAGAGCCTAGGGAGATTACTGACGCCATGAACAGGAGTGTCAAATTGTTAAGTCAGCAACAGGAGTCACTGTGTACTTACATCCCATGTGGGATCTGTCCTTAATGTGTTGTCTAATGTGCAGTGATGCTATAACTAGTACTGAAACAGTATTTTTACACTTTGTGTTTCTGCGTGGGTACAAACTGATGAGATCTTTACTAATTATATACTGAATCGATCTTCTGTATATAAAGATAATTGGAAATGAAAAAAAAAAAAAACCTGGTGTTAAATTGGAAATGGCATAGAAAATTAATTTAAAAAAAATATTATGTAGGATCTCTGTCTTTAATGTGCTGTACACTCTTATTTAATGCTATAACTAGTACTCCAACAGTATTTTTTTTTTCACTTTGTGTTGCTATATGGGGGCAAACTGTTGAAATTGTTACCTAATATATACTAAACTGATCTTCTGTATATAAAGAGAATTGAAAATGAATCATGATGTGACTGTAAGGGGAGAGGGAGCGGGAAAGGGGAGGGTTGCGGGTGGGAGGGAAGTTTTGGGAGGGGGAAGCCATTGTAACCCATAAGCTGTACTTTGGAAATTTATATTCATTAAATAAAATTAAAAAAAAAAAGATGCATGTGGGGGACCAGCGCCGTGGCTCACCTGGCTAATCCTCCTCCTGCAGTGCCGGCATCCCATATGGGCTCCGGGTTCTAGTCCCGGCTGCTCCTCTTCCAGTCCAGCTCTCTGCTGTAGCATGGGAAGACAGTGGAGGATGGCCCAAGTGATTGGGTGCCTACACCCGCATGGGAGACCAGGAGGAAGCACCTGGCTCCTGGCTTCAGATCAGCACAGCGCCGGCCATATTGGCCATTTGGGGGGTGAACCAGTGGAAGGAAGACCTTTCTCTCTGTCTCTTTCTCTCACTGTCTAACTCTACCTGTCAAATAATAAAAAAAAAAAAAAGATGAATGTGTATTGGTGCAAGAAGTTGATGAAATCCATTTTTTTTTCATAATATGCATTTTCATGAGCTTTTTGAAGGCATACACACACACAGACGTACATACATCTTCCAAATGCATAGATACAGCTTCAATCCGAGGAACAGCAATCACTGCAAATTGAAAGATGAATACAAAGACCAACTCTGGCAATACACGTTAGGACAAACACAGACATCTTCCCTTGGAACTGAACAGGAGCCACAAGCACGCATTCGCTGTTCCCTCAGCTCTTACTTTTGAATGATTCCGCTTGCCCTGCTGGGGAGCTTCCTAAATTCATTCTCTGGCTTCTAGCTGCCAGTTGCTGAAGCCAAAAGCAAATTTAAGAGGGATAAGGATATGGGTAACCAGTGGGTTTGTTTTTTTAAGATTTTATTTATTTATTTGAAAGTCAGTGTTACACAGAGAGAGAAGAGGCAGAGAGAGGGAGGTCTTCCATCTGATGGTTCACTCCCCAATTGGCTGTAACAGCCAGAGCTGTGTTGATCCCAAGCCAGGAGCCAGGAGCTTTCTCTGGGTCTCCCACATGGGTGCAGAGGCCCAAGGACTTGGGCCATCCTCCACTGCTTTCCCAGGCCACAGCAGAGAGCTGGATCGGGAGAGGAGCAGCCGGGACTAGAACCGGCGTCCATATGGGATGCTGGCACTTCAGGCCAGGGCATTAACCTGCTGTGCCATAGTGCCAGCCCCTAACCAGTAGTTTTTAAAATCATGAAACATGCAGAAAAAACTATAGGTAGTGTAACTAAGAGACCAACAAAAGCGTGGTACATTTTTAGGCAAAGAAAGAATTTAGATACTTAACTCATTGCTTCCACTTGTGTGACGGAGAAAGGCAAACACTATGATTATCATGCTAAAACATAAAATTATCACTGTATTCAACCAATTGAAACCAAAAAAAATGTTGTGCATCTATTTAAGTGACAAATGACATTATTTAGTTCCTAACAACAAGAAAATTTTAACAAAGCATTTCTAAGTCAAGTCAATTCTCTTAGGGATTAGGACTAGAGAATGTCAGGGGAGCAGAGTAGAGGTAACATCACAGACCATCAGAACCTGCCCTCTATTTAAACATTAAACCTGAGATCCAGGGAGGTCAAGGTACAAGACACCATTAAATGCCATTAGTGAGCATCTGAAGGGCTTTTAGGAAAAGACTTGTTATCGTCTGACCTGCCTTCTGCAGACTCCACCTCCTCCCGCTTCTCACACTTCCTTTACATGAATACATACACGATACATGCAAGCTCCCTGGAGCCAGCATGTGTATCTGATTTTAGCAGCACTCCTCATGTCTACTTTTATGCTACCCAGGTAACATTTTGAAAACTAAATTAGGACCAGATTTCAAGGCAGTTCTTTCCCTCTGAGATCAAATCCATTCACTTCTGAACTGACTACTGTTGCCCAACAAAATTACTTAAAGATTCTTCATTTTGAACTTGTATCCTCAAAACATCAAGCGATTTAAAAACAATGCCTAAGGGAATAGAACAGCTTCACAGAAAAAGAACATACAACTTTCAGTGGAGTTGAAAAACACTTGCCAGTAACAATTCATGTCAGCAGCAACCAAGCCCTACAGTGTGCTGTTCAACACCAGACATTAATCCTTGAAGCTGTCAATTGCAAAGACATTCTTACTTCTAATAATTTATTTTAAAAAATTAAGGTAGAATAAAATAAGGAATAGAAAACAGCTCTTCAAGGGGATTGCTTTCAGAGATTTGACTCATTTTTAGATTTAAGAAATGGCAACCATTTAACTTGCACAATCCACATGCTGTGTCTTGTGTTAAGTACTTTGGGAACATATTAATATAGCTTAAAAAATCAGTTGATGTAGACAATATATTTATAATTATCTGTTTTGTACATATATTAATACTAGCCAGATTTAGTTAGGTTTTTAAATCCCCCAGATTTGAAATTTATATCCTGATCAGTTTTAATTTTGTTTTCTTTATGGAATAAGAAAGATGTAAACTGTCACAGAATTCACTCCCATCAAAAGGGAAAGGGTCTCTTTGTGGAAAATGGGCAGTGGCACAGTAAGTGGCACTTACAGATACTTAACACAGCTCTCATGCCCTTTGGCTGTCAATGTATTCAGAGACATAATCCAATTATCCATATATGTAAATATGGTGACACAAAAATACAATTACGAGCCTCTGATCCTTTTGATGGATTGGAATTGAACTACAGAAACTGTTGCATTTGAGATTTAATAAAACCCCTGTCACTGGCCTATTTCCATTCTTCTTTCATTGCTTAAATGATGGTGAAGATCATGGACAATACTAGTTGAATTTTGTCAACATCAGTTTGAAACCCCCCAAAGAATTGAGTCACATACTCAGGATTTGTACAAATCATTTGTTTTTTGTTCTTTGCTTGTTTTACTGCTTGTTTGTGCATTATCAGTAGGACAGGAATGAAGGAAACTAACAGTTTGCCCATTTTGTTCAACTGGTTAGGGTTTTGGTTTAGGAAGAGGATCGAGGGCCTCAACACACAGGAGTAGGCTATGGTTATTTCTAGGTGTTAATTTAGCAATAACCACAGGAAACATTTCACCCTAAACATGTTCCAAATCTGAACACCTGCTTGGGGGGATATGTGGAAGAGTCTGCCTATTGTTGGGGCGCTGGTCCTCGGATGATGTTCATGGCAAAGGGTACATACACTGGGACAGGATTTGCAGGTAGACAGAGGAGACAAGGGAAAAGTGAACCTGTACTTTTAGAAGCTTTTCTAAGAAATACTTGGTCAGATGGAAAAACTGTATCTCGTAATTAATTTATGTAGATCACTTTCTCTAAACAACCATGTGGGGATTTTAACTCAAACTAGTACCAGTGAAGAATATTTCATTAAGTGCTATGTACACTAAAGATAGCATAAAACTAACTACCAAGTGTGACAACCTCCAGCAAGACACAGCCGATTCACACTTGCAGGTTTCAGCATTATCACAAGAAGTGAGATTACACAGTGAAGTGCATTCTGTGTGCACAAGAAGCTGACAAGTAGTGTTAACACATGAAAAAAACCGGTAACATTAAGAGCCATGTTGGTGGAACTTGGCATCCTCACCAAGCACCATCAGACATTTTAATGTAGTCCTAAAAGCACTAGCAACACCACTTGTTAAGCATACTTCACAGCAGTTGGACCATGTGTGAGTTATTGTTCTGATCATTGATATGATGCCTCCTCTTTCTGGCTCAATACAGAGACCTGGTGTTAAAGTTAACTTCCTGCCTCAATATTGACCTGGCTAAGACTTAACCCCTGAAATTCCTACAGAATTTGTGCTAATGCCTCATCTCTTTCATCCTTTCTGTTAATAAACTGTACCCATCCTTGATGCCAGAAGTCAAGAAAAGTAGCATTTGATGCCAAATGATTATTTATATACTTCAAGTTTAAATACAGATTCTATGTTAGGGGCAGTAAGTGATGTGATTCAAAGTTCGTAAACTTAGTTTAAGGTTAAACCAAATCTATCAAAAGTACTAACAGCCATATAAGATCTATGAAGGTATTTTAAAAACCATATATTTAATCATTAGGACAAAATTATAATAATATCACTTGTGGGATGACTTAAATTATGTTTTCATTTTCCGCCTCTTTCCACTCTTAGTATTATAATTTGCTCCTTAATTTCTGTATTTTTTTCACTTTCAAGTGGAGCACTTCATTCACTTTTCAACATTTCTGTAATTAGAATTTGCCTTACAGTCATTAAGCATATTTAATAGTCTCTTCCTCACTCCCCCAAATCTGTCATTAGAATGATGGCCTGTCATGTCATCAGCACTGTCGCAGAATCTTGGAAATTCTTTATCCCTTTTTTTTTGTGTGGTTTTTTTTTTTTTTTTTTTGCAAATGGTGCATTTAAAAACTAAACAACAAAAAGCTGTTTCTGAAGAAAAACCCACATATATTTGTTCTCCTCAAAAAACAGTGAATATATATATATATATGTATATAACCCTGAAAATAATTAACCATCACAAGACTGTTTACTTCTCTGAACTCTTTTTCTCCTGTTCTGAACTCACTACTCTCAGATGGCAGAAGAAACTCAGTTTAAGTGGATTACTGGAAAAGGTAGAAACTAAATCAGGAGGCTTTGATGGACACAAGTAATAGGTACCCTATAACAATGTTTCATATTTAATGTTTCTAAAATGAAACAATTTGGCATGCATTCAAAGTACAAACTGGAATATAAATGGAGAGCTGGTGGTGCCATGAAGAATTAGAGTGAAATTCCATGTTCAAAGCCAGGCAAAGCCATGCTCTTCGAAGCCGACTCAAAGGTGGGCACGGTTGTAAGTGTGGCAGACGGGAGACGAGCAACTTCCAAGCTGGACACTGTTTAAGGATATCACTGCTGTTATTGAAGAGTCTATCTCCCCTCCCCCTTCCTCCCCAAATTTATTTCAAGTAGTCATCAGAGTACTTTGAGAACATAATGTTGAAAACGAGCCTCTTATATTAATCTGTGTAGATTCTCAATGGTCACTGTGGCAACGAAATTGCTGCTACCTGACTTGGTTTGCAGTAACAACACAAATGGAGTGCCCATCCTGACACTCTTCATGCTGACTTTAACAAATTCTCTGTTTTCTCCAAGACACACAAACAGATATAAGATTTTAGTATCTAGAAAAAATTACTCATAAAATTAAATTACTCATAAAATATTATATTAAAAACTAATAATTCCCCTAAAACTGAAATTTAAGAATTTATTGATTTATATCTATAAGCTATTCTGTGATTTGTACTAGAATTTTATTTCTAATGATAATCTGGTTACAAAATGAATCAGAATGTTAAATATAGTTCTGCTAATATTCTATTTTTTTAAGATTTATTTTATTTATTTGACAGAGTTACAGATAGAGGTAGACACATACAGAGAGAGATACAGAGAGCGAGAGGGATGGAGAAAGTGGTGTTCCATCCATTGGTTCACTCCCCAGATGGCTGCAACAGCCGGAGTTGAGTTGATCCGAAGCCAGGCTCTTCTTCTGGGTCTCCCACACAGGTGCTGCGGCACAAAGGCTTGGGCCATCTTCCAGTGCTTTCCCAGGTAACAGAGAGCTGGATTGCAAGTGGAGCAGCCAGAACTCAAACAGGCGCCGATATGGGACGTAGGCTCTACAGGCCGGGGCTTTAACCCACTGTGCCACAGTGCCTGCCCCAACTAATATTCTCATTTTTAAAATATTGATTTGCTTCACACTGTAAGCATTTAACATTAGATCAGAAAGATGGCAGGCATGATTTTTTTTTAGAAAGCTTTTATTTAATAAATATAAATTTCATAGGTATAGCTTTTGGAATATAGTGGTGATTTCTTAAAATGTTATACAATCTCATAAATAGCAGGCATGAATTTTTCTCAAATTTCCATTCATTTTTATTTAACTTATAGAGAGAGAATGAGACAGACAGAGATCTTCTATCCACTGGTCCACTTCCCACATGTCTGTAACAACTGAAGTTGGACCAAGAGGAATCCTGAATCTGAATCCAGATTAACCCCAAAGGCTTGAACCTGCTGTGTCCCAGGGAATTTGTAATTGGAAGTAGAGTCAGGACTCAAACCCAGGTACTCCAATATGAGAAACAAGTGTCCCAATGGCATCTTAACTGCTGTTCCAAACATTCATCCTGGCAGGGATGACTTCCTTAATTGTATTATATAATGTTTGCTATGTGGCATATCCATATATTATAGAGACAGAAGAAAATAAACAAAGTCCCTTATGTATACATGGATATGTACAAGACATAGTACACACATCTGTGTAACTTTGTCATCCAATATAAATATTATAGTGTCAGTCCTAAAAAGGGTGTTACCATGTCACTAAGATACCAAGCATGGAGCTATGCTTTTCATAACAAGGACAAGTAACAGATCCTGAGCCATAAAACAAGTTTGACAGCACTGACCAAGATGACCACAACATACATAAAGGTTAGAAGGATGGAGTAGTTGGAAGTCTGTATGAGACAGTGTGCGATGCCACCATTCAGCTGTCCTCTGGTGCAACAAGTCAGCTGTTTTCAGTAGTTCAAGCTATGTTCAAGTTCGATAGTCTCTCAGACACTGTGTCATCATAGCAGTCAGTCATCAGCTGGTGGCATGACCTTCATACAACACACAGCACTGAGCTCCACATTAGTAACCTACAATTCATAGTTTTCACTTATTTTTGAAGCAGTAGGTACAGAAGACTCCTGACATGGAATGCTAATTGTAGTAGTCGCTTCAAAGCACTGCTAAAAGGATCAAATTAAATACTATAAGCAATGCCCATAGCACAAATATGCATCACATAGTAAGGCTGGAGCCACTTGGCTAGTGATGGAGTCCAACTAATGAGCATCTGTCACGGGAGAGAAGTCGTGGGGTTGTCTTTGCACAAGAAAGCATTCAGGCATGAGACAGAAAGCAAAGTAGCAAGGTTTTATTGGGGACAGGGCATCTGTCAGAAGGGGAGGCGACAGAGTGCCACCGGTCACTCAGACTGGGGAAAAGCAAGGTTACATGGTTAAATGGAGAGAATATACCTGGCAGGCCAGGCGGGCAGCTCAGAAGAGAGCGGAGAGAGCAGAGCGTACAGTCTGTTTAGACTCAGGACTTAAAAAGGAAGGGTCCAGTTGTTTCCGCTTCTCTCTCTACCTCCTCCCCTTTCTCTCCTCCAAGACAAAGGGTTTGCTGATTGTAAATTAAGAATTCCTTCCCAAGTTTATCACTGGTGTTATCAGAGAGGGGAGTCTTGCTGGCACCAGGCTGAGGGGCTTCCCTAGGGTGTCTGCCTTGGAGGAGAATACAGAGGCTTTATTGGTCAGTGTTATCAGGCCAGGTAACCCATCTGGTCCTGAGGAGAGAGCTTTCCCATGGAGGGGAGGGTTGGGACCACCTGGAAGAGCATCAGGGTCTAGGTACAACCTTGAAATACAGATGCTGGGCTGCTTCCAAAGTGGGTTTCTGTAGATGCTGGTTTCCTCAGGCCCCTCTCCCACACACAGGCTAATTTCTAACTTCCTACCTAACACATCCAGTTTCTGTTAGCTCAGACTCTGGACATTTTCAAATTCTCTAGAATTTATCTGTTAGGAAACCCACAGTTGACACTTCAATTCAAAATATGAAAACTATTTACTTCCTTTTGGTTCATTTGAATAAATTCAGTCAAAGCACAAAGTTAGTAAATTTTTTTTTTACTGAATTGGAATATTTAACTTCACATGGAAGCACATTTTACAAAATTCTCTTTTTTATAGGAAACTTTTATTTAATAAATATAAATTTCGTGCCGGCGCCGCGGCTTACTAGGCTAATCCTCCGCCTTGCGGCGTCAGGGCACACCGGGTTCTAGTCCCAGTCGGGGCACCGATCCTGTCCTGGTTGCCCCTCTTCCAGGCCAGCTCTCTGCTGTGGCCAGGGAGTGCAGTGGAGGATGGCCCAAGCGCTTGGGCCCTGCACCCCATGGGAGAGCAGGATAAGCACCTGGCTCCTGCCATCGGAACAGCGCGCTGCGCCAGCCGCAGTGCGCCTACCGCGGCGGCCATTGGAGGGTGAACCAACGGCAAAAGGAAGACCTTTCTCTCTGTGTCTCTCTCACTGTCCACTCTGCCTGTCAAAAAAAAAAATGTAGAATAAAGAAGAAAAATAAATATAAATTTCGAAAGTACAACTTTTGGATTATAGTGGTTCCCCCCCCATAACCACCCTCCCACCCGCAAACCATCCCATCTCCTACTCCCTCTCCCATCCTATTCTTCATTAAGATTCATTTTAAATTATCTTTATATACAGAAGATCAATTTAGTATATACTAAGTAAAGATTTCAACAGTTTGCACCCACACAGATACATACAGTATAAAGTACTGTTTGAGGACTAGTTTTACCATTAATTCTCATAGTACAACAAAATTATCTTTAAAAACCGTATACTGTTTTAATATTTCCAATAAAGACTGACCTTCAATTTCATGCTCCCATTTTCTGTTAGTCCAGGTTTTGCATTTCCCAGATATGCCCTAGTACTACTCTGCCGACTCTGAGCATAGCATCCATCACACTGTACTGTCATCTCTTGCTCTTCATTTTCTGTGTCCCCACTTTGTGGACTATGTGGAGAAAGGACCATGTCTTCCTCAGCCACGTGTGGCCCTGAAACTTGACTCAGTCCTTGGGACACAGTCCGTGTTCAGTAAATGTTAGCTCAGTGAATATACCCAATCACAGAAACCACTGTGAAGCAACAGCGATTGGCTCACTAAATGTCACAGAGAGGCCAGGAGGCATTCCAAAATGCAGTGAGCTACTATGAAAGAAAGCAAATTCTCCACAACGAGAGGAATTTAAATACAAAACAGCACTATGACAAGGAAACTACATTATTCATCGATTGGTCAACTGGATGAACTCAGATCCCTCCAACTCTAAAATTCTGTCATTCACAGACTCCTGGGAATATATATGCAAAGGAGATGCAATCAGAATATGAAAGAGATATCTTCAGGCCCATGTTTATAGCAGCTCAATTCACATTAACTAAGATATAGAATCAACCTAGTTGTCCACCAACTGATGAATGGATAAGAAAATCTGGTATATCACAATGCACAATTACTTGGCCATAAAAAAGAATAAAATACTGTCACTTGCAACAATATGGATGCAACTGGAGATCATTACACATGGTAAAATAAGCCAAACATAAAAAGGCAACGTCACATCTTTTCTCTTGTTTGTAGCAGTTAATATAGAGAGAGTTTTAGAAATCATGTGGCTATCATATCATTTAGTATTTAGTTACAAATATTGGGTCATTGAATCAAACCATGAAAAGTGAAAATATACTCTTCTTTCCCCACATTAAAACAATGGAAAGGGAGGGGATGGTGAGGATTGTTAAGCTGCAAGTAATCTTCTGTTCTTAATTTGGGTGTTGGTTATGAAGTACAGCTCTAAAAAGAAGAAATACAAATGGCCAACTAATACATGAAAAAATGCTCAGTATAACTATTGTCAGGGAAATGCAAATCAAAACTATGATGAGGTGGGGCCAGCACTGTGGTGTAGTGGATAAAGCCTTCATCTGCAGTGCCGGCACCTCATATGGGCACCTGTTCAAGTTCGAACTGTTCCACTTCCAATCCAGCTTCCTGCTAATGCACCTGGGAAAGCAACAGAGGATGGCCCAAAGTGCTTGGGCCCCTGCACCTGTGTGGGAGACCAGGAAGAAGCTCCAGGCTCCTGGCTTCATCCTGGCCCAGCCCTGACTGTTGCAGCCACATGGGGAATGAACCAGCTGATGAAAGACCTCTGTCTCTCTCTCTCTCTCTCTCTCTCTCTCTCTCTCTCTCTCTCTCTCTCTCCTCTCTGTAACACTGGCTTTCAAATAAATAAAAATCTTAAAAGAAAAAGAAACTGCAATGAAGCATCACCTCACCCATGTTCGAATGGCTGTTACTAAAAAGAAAAGAACAAATGTTGGCAAGGATGTGGAGGAAAGGGAACCATTACATACTGCTCATGGGATTGCAAATTTGTACAGCTACTATGGAAAAGAGTACAGAGACTCTCCAAAAAACTAGAAATAGAACTTCAATATGATCCAGCAATCCCACTACTGGGTGCATAACCAATAGAAATTAAGCCATTTTATAAAAGTTATTTGCACCACAATATTTACTGAAGCACTACCTCCACAGCCAAAATAGGGAACTGACCTATGTGTCCACCAACAGATGAGTGGATAAAGAAAATGTGATACATAGTTAGTGGATTATTATTCAGCTACAAAAGAATGCAATTCTGTCATTTGCAGAAAAACAGATGGAATTAGAAGGCATTATATTAAGCAAAATAAGCAGACACAGAAAGACAAATACCAGAGGCTTTCTCTCAAATGTGGAAACTAAAAGAAAGTCAGTCTGAACATAGAGTAATGATTACTAGTTGCAGGAAAGGATATGGGGAAGGAAGTTAGAGGGAGACTGGATAATGGATAGAGAAATCCTAATTATTTAAGAAAACAAGTGGAGAAGACCTTTTTAAAAGATGTATTTGTTTTAAAGGCAAAGTGACAGAGTGAAAGTGACAGAGATCTTCCATTTGCTGTTTCATTCCCCAAGTATCTACAGCAGCAGGGGCTGGTCCTGGCTTAAGCCATAAGCCTAGAATTCCATCTTTATCTCCCAAATGAGTGGCAAGAACTCAGGTTCTTGGGTCATCATCCACTGCCTCCCCAGGTATGTTACCAGGAAGCTGGATGGGAAGCAGAGGTGCCAGGCTTCAAAGAGGCACTCTGATGTCTAAGTGGCTGTCTAAGTGGCCGGTGCTGTGGCACAGAGGGTTAAAGCCCTGGCCTTAAGCACCGGCATCCCAAATGGGTGCCGGTTATAGTCCTGACTGCTCCTCTTCCAATCCAGCTCTCTGCTGTGGCCTGGGAAAGCAGTAGAAGATGGCCCAAGTCCTTGGGCCCCTGCACCCGCGTGGGAGACTCGGAAGAAGCTCCTGGCTCCTGTCTTTGGATCAGCACAGCTCCGGCTGTTGCGGCCATCTAGGGAATAAACCAATGGATGGAAGACCTCTCTCTCTCTCTCTCTGCCTCTCTCTGTAACTCTGTCTTTCAAATAAATAAAACAAATCTTAAAAAAAAAAACAAACAAACAAAAAAAAAAAAAACGAAGTGACTGCATAGCACACAGCTCCTACAGTGTATGCCCCACCCTCAATAAGAATTATACAGAAGGACTAAGTGTCTAGTGTTATACTGGAATGTGTAGGAGGACTATAATTCACAATGTCCTAAGATTGTTTTTCTGAGCTAATAAAACACAGGAGTTTAAAGGCTTCAATCATTAAATAATTATAGAGAGGGGAATGTTAATTATCAGTACACATTGCCTACATGATTGAAAGGTTACACTGTAGCCCACAAATACACATGATTGTTAATACAATCTTTAAAACATTATAATGTTTAAAGAAACAAAAATGCTAAACTCATCTGGTCTGATCTTCCCACACTGAATATGTACATATGTACGTTGACTCACCACACTGTGCTCCATGATTATGTACAATTAAAACAGAAAATAAAGCCATGCATTTTTATGGTAATCACTCTGCATATTGACTAAAGTTCATTGTGTGTCTCCTTTTAGTACTTATTTTTATTTAAAATAGCAGATTCAATAAAGACCTAGATAACATTACAGAAACAATATGTTCTGAGCCTCCCAGGGAGCTGCATGATCTGTGCCATCGTTAGCCAATTCATGATCACAAGTGTCAGAAAAGAAAGCAGTCTTGGACATGTGAAATGTACAGGCATTACCTCTAATCAGGTAAGAAATCTTTTAGGAAACAAGGTGTTAGCTTAATACGAAAACTCTTGTTTGAGTGAAGAAAAGCAGAAAACAAAATCAAACAGCTTCCAAAATCGTTAACATCCACAGATGCCTTATCATGCGCCACCACCTGTGGTCTCTGCTGCAGGGTGCTGGCTTCCCATGTACATACCCCACTGCTGTTGGAAACAAGCTGTTTCCCACCAGGCATATCCATTCATCATTTGAGCAAAGTCTCAAATACTACACTGATGGACAACATATGGCAGAAAAGCTGCGGTCGGCCACCTGCACTTAGCAAATACTTTGTTCCCAAAATGCTGCTGAAAATTAAAACTAGATTTGAAATGCCTTGGAGAAAGACAGGGCTGTCATTGACTGAACTGTATTAGTCAAAATGCAGTCATCATGAAGTCAACTTAGATACTGCATCTCTTGATTATAAAGTAGAACAAAATGCTTTTGGAAAAAACAGGGGGAACTGCTGTTTGTTGATATGAATTATGCTCAAACGGCTAACTAATGTTGGGGAATGATTCCTTCCTTACTTTGGGGCTCATCTCATGAAATTGGACCAGTGAGAAGCCACAGGAAAATGTTCCTGCTATTTGTTCTAAAGAACCCATGCAATTTAACCTCCACAGGAAGACATGGTTCCATGCTACTCAGGAAAGTAACCAGCAACTCTTTCCTTTGGAGCATTTGTTAGACAATCACCAGGTTGTGGCACAGTGGGTTAAGCTGCTGCCTGTGATGCTGGCATCCCACATGGGTGCAGTTCAAGTCCTGGCTCTTCCACTTCCTATTCAGCTCCCTGCTACTAGTCCGAGAAAAGTAGCAGAGAATGGCCCAAGTACCTGAGCTCCTGCCACCCACATGGAAGAGCCCAAGGAAGCTCCTGGCTTCTACTTGGCTCAGCCTTGGCCGTTGCAGCCACTTGGAGAGTGAACCACTAGAGAATTAAAGATCTCTCTCCCTCTGTCTCTCCCTCTTTCTCTGTAATTCTCCCAAATAAATATTTTAAAAAAGAAAATCACCACTATTTAGAGTCATCATTACCTGCATTTATCAGGACTACTTGGCCAGTTTTCATTCTAATCACTGTGAGTTTCACAGATTTCCCATAAAAGGGGTTATCATCCAAAAGTATCATCTAAATATAAAATCAGTGAATCCTAATGTTCAACGGACTATAACATTCCGTTTCAGTCACTTTTTTTAATTCTAAGAACAGAAGCATATCCCTCCCTGGACAAATGTCTGAATTAAATGTTTCCACTAAACATAAAGTGGGGAGGTGGAAGGGGGGTAGGGTGGCATAGTGGGAAACAGAAGGTATATTTATCTGTTGGCTTCTGTCCTTAATATTTCCAACAACACTTTAAATATAAAATTCTGAGAAGCATTGCAACAGGAAATTAAATGAGTGCAGAAAGGAGCTAAAAGAAGCCAGTAATAAAGGTGCATTTAATAAAATCACCATGCATGTTTAACCTTTATTTATTCCATGCATCACTGCAATTCAGCAAACCTCTCCTCAACCAACTGAAAAAAACTAACAAAAAATGTATTTCTTATAATAATGGTCTCAGGAGGCAGCCCCAAAAAGTCGGTATCCACATTTCTGATATATTTGTGCTACAGAATCCATTTAGACTAAGGAAGATTATCTCCATTTGACCAGAACCTTCTCATTTCAGTCACGTTCTTGAATTCCCCTTCAAATTTATCAAGCCCCAAAATTTATATGCCATTAATTCAGACAGTAAAGAACTCCAGTTTGGACTAGAAAAAAATGGGCTATCTCAGCCCTTTAAAACTTCATTTGCCTTAGACCTAACCTGCTACTTTCGTTTCCTATTTCTCCTAATTAACCTAACACTAGCCATAAGAACATTACCTTTTTTTAAGATTTTTATTTATTTTTTACTTGAGAGTCAGAGTTACACATAGAGAGGAAAGGCAGAGACAGAGAGAGAGGTCTTCCGTCCGCTGGTGTCCGCTGGTTCACTCCCCAGTTGGCCACAATGGCCGCAACTGCACCAATCCGAAGCCAGGATCCAGGAACTTCTTCCTGGTCTCCTGTGCGGGTGCAGAAGCCCAAGAGCTAGGGCCATCTTCTACTGCTTTCCCAGGCCATAGCAGAGAGCTGGATTGGAAGAGGAGTAGCCGAGACTAGAACTGGCGCCCATATGGGATGCTGGAGCTTCAGGCCAGGGTGTTAACCTGCTGCACCACAGCGCTAGCCCCAAGAACATTACCATTGTTAACTTGGAAAATTGCCAGTTCTACTACCTTTTCAGTTTGGGCTTTCCAAGATTTTGGGTAGAGGCAAAGATTCTCAAACTATTCCCTGCTTTTGTTATTAGAAATAAAGAAAATAAAGAGATGATAGGTAAGACTTTGGGATACCAATGTTATGCTGCTAATAGACAGCTGTAGAACACCTTCCAAGTCAAAGTGTTTCCATCTATAACTTAAAGGAAGAGGTTCCCTTTACAAATAGATAGAGATTTGATTGTCAGAGCTTATAGCTTTAGAAGCTGCTAAAATTGCCCAAAAGCTGAGTGTTTAGATTTTCTGGCTCTTTCTATATGGCTTCTAACTATTTTTCTTTTTTTTAAAGATTTTACTTATTTGAGAGTTAGAGTTATAGACAGTGAGAGGGAGAGACAGAAAGGTCTTCCACCCTCTGGTTCACTCCCCAAATGGCCACAATGGCCAGAGATGGGCTGATCCAAAGCCAGGAGCCAGGAGATTCTTCCAAGTCTCCCACATGGGTGCAGGGGCCCAGGCACTTGGGCCACCTTCTACTGCTTTCCCAGGCCATAGCAGAGAGCTGGATCGGAAGTGGAGCAGCCAGGTTAGAACTGGTGCCCACATGGGATGCCAGCAAAACAGGTGGAGGATTAACCTACTGTGCCACAACACCAGCCCCGTTTCTAACTATTTTTCTACACGTTATATAAGTTCTACATTGTGAGAGAACTCATAATGATACATACTGGTTCTATTTATCTCTATTTTATTTTTTTAGGAGAAAACAAAACCACAACAAAAACAAAAACAAAACAACCACAAAAAATATTTGTTCAAAAAAGAAAACCATGAGGTCACTCTACATGAGCACATAGAACATAAAAATTCGGGTAACTTCCTGGATTAGTTCTATTTAAAATATTCTTCTATTTCATTTCATCAGGTTTCAATTGATTTTTTAATCATAAATATTTTAAACTATTTATAATGAATTATATTGATGTTGGCCTTGAAAAGAGTTGACAGGTGAATTAACTGGTTTTCAGATTTTCCAAGTCCATAAAACTAAAGTAAGGCCAAGTCTGAACCACTGATGCAGCAAATTCCCTCCCTACTGTGAATAGTATGACATTTAAAGTTTGTCCAAAAGCAAACAAGTCAGGTGAATCACAAGAGAAAACACATCACTAGGCAAATCAAATGAGCATTTATACATTAAAACATTTAATCAGTATCTACTGAGAGGGAATTAGAAAACAAACATAGGGTTATGGGGGAAAAAAAAAGACAGAACCCCTTCCCCCAAAGAATACGCAGCCTAATGGCAAAAACAGAAAGCAAAAGCCAGAAGACATATGGTAAGGGCTACCAGACAGAAATCCAAGTAGATTACAAAGCCATCAAATATAGGCCCTTTAGCCACAGGGAATTTCCAGGGTAGTTGAATCATCTGTGGATCTTGGTTCTTAGGAGATGAGCAAGGTACGACTGGGCAACAGGACAAGTAAGGCAAACCAATGAGCAGAAGAAAGAAGTGAGTACGTGAGGAAATAAGGTTTAAACCAAGAATTTAAAAAATGGTGGTCACAAACAGGAAAAAATTCAAAAGGTAAACAGTTTCAGAACATAAAATGCCTCAAACTAATAAAACGCTGTTCATATTTCCACTTGTATTCCTCAACACCCAATAAAGCATTGCTGTTTAATCTCTTTACTATATTCAAAAGGATTGGAGAGGGGCTGGTGCTGTGGCATAGCGGGTAAAGCTGCTGCCTGCAGTGCCGGCATCCCATATAGGCGCTGGTCCAAGTCCTAGCTGCTCCTTTTCCAATCCAGCTCCCTGCTATGGCCTGGGAAAGCAGTAGAAGATGGGGGCCCCTGCACCCACATGGGAGACCCAGAGGAAGCTCCTGGCTCCTGGCTTCAGATCAGTGCAGTTCTGGTTGTTGCGGCCAACTGGGGAGTGAACCAGTGGTTGCAAGACCTCTCTCTTTCTCTGCCTCTCCTCTCTCTGTGTAACTCTGACTTTCAAATAAAATTTTTTTAAAAAAGGACTGGAGAAGTTTATTCTAAATGTCTTATATAGAATAAATTTATTCAGCCTACTAACTTTCATCTCAAAGCGAGTTCTACCCTCACAGCAAATCATATCTGTAGACGATACTTGACAAGTTTTCTACTTGGATTGTGCTGTTTAATCATATTAAGTGAAAAATCAACCTACTTCATCTCTTTCAGTGCAGTTAGGCATCAAGTCTTCAATCAAGTTGTACAGTGAGAAAAAAAAACTTACTATGTCAGAAGTTTTCCACTATTTTAACACCTGACCTTTAACTTCAAGAATTCACACCATTTCCCAAGTATACTTAATGAATTCAGGGATCACAAATACCTGTATTTTGGTTTTGGGTCCAGTCATAAAGTGCATGTGTTATGTATGTATATATGTGTATACATATGTATATCATGAGATCATATATATGTGCTACCCCTGGGTCACTGCTCAGTAGCATAAGCGGTAAGATGGTGTAGCAGAAAAGGCATGAGCTTTGAGTTAAAGACCTCTGTGTGAATGCTGTTCTACCACCTGTAACTTGGTGACCCCACAAATCATTTAGTTGTGCCTCAATTTCCTTATCTATAAAGTTAGGACAATACATTCGTACCAGGGTTATTGTGAAAGCTGGAGTTTCACAACTAGCTGCTTATAAAAGATTGGCAAGTCAGCAGAGCTTAACAGAATTGAGTTATGGTTAACATATGCTCAATACCTACCCCAGCTACTGAGAGCCAAGGAACCTTGAAGCCACTCAGCACCCCTCACCTTCATGCTCAGCTCACAAGACACTTTCCCTGCAAGCCGGTCCCTGGCAGGTCCGATTGTGGTCTATCTGTTCTTGGTTTTCGAGTGCCCAATTCAGCAAGTCAGGCCCCTATCATGGGGGCAGGTTTGCTGCTGTTTGTGATGAAAACACCGTAATCAATGCTTTCCCTTTACATGATAATCCAGGCCTCTGAGACTTTTCTTTAAAAAAATAATAACAATATCATATAAATCTAACAGAGAATGAAAACACCATTTATAACCTCTCAAAATCTCCATTTTCAATTAAGTTACAACACTGACTAACTCCCTTTCTTTCCCCTTTGAACACAAAGCAAAATGACAGGACCAGTTTTACTTGAAGTCAAAAAAATCTTACAACTTCATATACCCTCCTTTCTTTCAAGAGCTTATTCATGGCTTCATAAATGGGTCCTCAACTCACTGAAAATATATAATTCCATCAGATGAGGAAATAAAAACCCACATGATCCTAGTCTGGCCTGGAAAAGCCCTTCCCTTCAGATAACTTTTTTTTTTTAGATTTATTGGTTTATTTGAAAAGCAGAGTTAGAGAGGCAGAGGCAGAGAGACTGAGAAAGAGAGAGGTCTTCTACCACTAGTTCATTCCCCAGATGGCTGCAACGGCCAGAGCTGTGCTGATCCAAAGCTAGGAGCTAGGAGCTTCCTCTGGGTCTCCCACACAGGTACATGAGCCCAAGCACTTGGGCCATCTTGTACTGCTTTCCCAGGCCATAGCAGAGAGCTGGATCGGAAATGGAACAGCTAGGACTCAAACTGGCACTCACATGGAATGCTGGCACTCCAGGAGGCAGCTTTATTTGTTATGCCATAGCACCGGGCCCTGGGTAACTTTTTCTTCTACTAGAAATATTGGTATTTCTTTATAAGGATTTATATGGTCCATGGCATGGCAAGTGGAAAAGGCAAAGGTGGAAAGGGCAAGTGGAAAGGGCAAATTAGGTAAACATGCCTACATTTGCAGCCATGCTATTTATCAGTTATATCGGCAGAGGCCAACCTTCCAAGTCACTATTTGCTCTTCTGCAATGAGCAAATCACACTCTGTAAACTATATGGGGTTGTTTACGATGGAGGTCAGCAAAGTAGCGCCTGCCACCTAATTTTGCACTGTTCATGAACTACGATTTACACAGTTTTTAATCTTGAAAACAGAAAACCTTTTCTGATTTTTATATCTACCTCCATAATATTCTTGAAGGTATATCTTGTCCCACAAAGCCTAAAAGGTTCCCTATGCAAGTCTATAGAAAATGTGTACGTTGACCCTTGATTAGATTAAGTAGACTGGGAACCCTGTGTGTATGTGCTCTATGCGCTTGATACATGGAAGTGCTTAGTCGTCATCAGGGTTCCTCCTAAGGGACTAACAGTGGCTTTGTAAAGTAAGCTCCAATTTGAAATAAGGTAAGTTTTAAATGCTTGATGCTTTACTTCACACATAAATTCTGTGATACTGGAAAAAGTACTAGCCTCTCTTGAGGTTCAGTTTACTTTCTTCAAAATGAAATGCCGGCCCTATTGTTATTCAGGTTTTTAAGAAATAATTTAACACAGCTGTAAAATGTCTGGTGCAATAGGCTACTTTATAGACATTAGCTCCCCCCAGCTAAAAGACCTCTTCATAAGGCCACTGAACTTCAAAAATATAAATATATATGATATAGAAATTAAAACCTAAGCTATCATTATGTTACCATCCAGAGTCCATAAAACTGGAGTATTTTCTTCCTTTTGTCCTCCCCTTCTCTCACTCTAAGACACCTGTTTTGCCCCCAGCAACAAGATGACTAAACGATGCCACTTATATGTATATGGAAGAAATCCAGAATTTCCAAAAACCTCTTTTTACGAGCAGAAGGTGGGCCCCCATTCAGTCCCCCGACTCCATTCTACTAGCTAGGTGTGCCAACTTCGACCACGATAATGGGACATCCTCAGAATTTAGGGAACTTCAGAGATGTTAGAGCAATAACATAGGAGTAACTTGGGTCTCAGTAATGTATCCAGAGCAACCATAAAAACTGTGGATTACCTTCTGACTCCAGGCGACTTTACTCTTCCTTGCTTTGTGTTTGCTTTTGCTGTATTTTCTCTGACATGCAGCCATTTCCACCCTACCTCATTTACATTTCTTGGCAGGTGAGGGGAACACATTGTAAAATACATCAAAATGTTTTCGATGCTTTTCCTGAGTGTTGGGGTAAATAAAACCTACTTTAACCCTATTTTGTATTATCTACATTTGATAACATAAACAGCATCCTTTTGCTATCAGGAAAACAATTTTAAGTAGCATATTGGTTCAAACACCCTGGTCTTGGGGCCAAATTATGAAATTACCTTGAATTTCAATAGAATATTTCTATGAATAAAACATATTTCTCACAGGTAACCCCGAGAATAGAAGGAACTGGCACATATTAAAATCTCCACTAAGTTTTATTGACAATGTTTATTTTGACAGCTAACATACTGATGGGAGGACAAACATTACTCCAATAAAAATGTCAATCAATAATAGGTTTTCATGAAACAGGTTAGTGAATGAGACTGGTAAGAAAAAGAGAAAACTTTAACACAGATTTAATAATTATTCCTGGGGATATAATCTGACAGTTAATAGTGTCAAAGGTTATTATCAACAGCTTTCTGATGGTTTAATAAATGATTATACTGTGTAGAATCACAATTATATGGCAACCATACTGGAAAGAATAAATAAGCCAACTGTCTTAATAGCAGTGAACGTGCAGTGCTACAGTCTACGGTAAAATTCAGTTAGATCATACGCAATAGGGAAGGAGATTACTGCTCTAATCTAGAGGAAGACAGTTTTAAAAAAGTGGAGAGTCAGGGAAGAGTTAGGGAGACAATGGCAGAGGAAACTCTACACAAATTAGAGGGACACCATGGACCTACATGGAGAGTGTGGACATGTACCACTCAGGACCCCAGCAGCCAAGAGCCTCTGCACCAGTTCTGGAGAGTGAAGTGAGACCAGACTGCAGTAGCCCAAGTCACTAACCATAAAGCTGTGCTAAGAGCCTGGCACAATTAGGTTTGGAGCCCTGTAGGGAACAGTGTACCTGCCAAACTATAGAAGAAAAAAAGGGCATGATTCTCTCACTCTGACCACCTTTCACTGGCATCCTCTAACAAGCCAAGAGGGGAGGGCATCTTTTTGGACATATGTAACTAGCTGTGGCAGCTCATGTCTGTGCTCCCAGCAACCAGCCAAGAAGAGACCCCTTACACTGGCTGGGAGAATTGACATGGGGCTGATGCTCATGACTGTGGGAGGCTTTTGTGCCTGGACTGTGAAAACATTGTGGCTGTGTGGAAGTAAGCAGGTTGTGGCTGGGACTTTGGGCAGTCACTACGGGCAGTTCCACATGCACGGAGCTCCCTGAGTTGCTGGTGAGGGTCATTGCTGCATGATCCGCGCTTACACAAAGGACGGCGTAGATCCTTTGTATGGTTCTTGTGACAGTGCAGGCCAATGTTGTACCCACTGGTGCTAGCACCCAGGCACTGATCTCCTTTGAGCAGAGGTGAGCCTGAGACTATGCCAACAGAGCAGAACAAATCTCCCCTCTGATTAAAAAAAGAAAAAATTTCTGGAAATAAACAAAGATGACAATACAACATATCAAAACTTTTGGGACACAGCAAAAGCAATGTTAGGAGGAAATACTAGGGGCTGGCACTGTGGCATAGCAGGTAAAGCTGCCACCCGTAGTGCCAGCATACCATATGGGCACTGGTTCAAGACCTAGCAGCTGCACGTCTGATCCAGCTCTCTGCTATGGCCTGGGAAATCAGTAGAAGATGTCCCAAGTCCTTGGGCCCCCTGCACCCACATGGGAGACCCAGAAGAAGCTCCCAACTCCTGGCTTCGGATCAGCACAGTTCTGGCCATTGTGGCCATCTGGGGAGCAGACCAGAGGGTGGAAAACCAACTTCTCTCTCTCAATCTCTCTCTCTCTCTCTCTCTCTCTCTCTCTCTGCCTCTCTGTAACTCTGCCTTTAAAATAAATAACTCTTTTAAAGTTTATAGCAATTGGTGATATCAAGAAATTGGAATGACACCAAATAAATGAGCTATCAATGCATCTCAATGATTCAGAAAAACAACAAACCAAGCCCAAAACTAGTAGGAGAAAAGGAATAATTAAGATCACAGAATAAACAAAATTGAAACCAAAAGAACAATATGAAAGATCAGCAAAATGAACAGCTGGTTTGTGAAAAAAAAAAATTGACACACCATTGGCAAAATTAACCAAAAAAAAGGAGGGAGAAGATCGAAATCAATAAAATTAGAGATGAAAAAGGAAATTTAACAACAAACAACACAGAAATAAACACAGACACCACAGAAATAAAAAGAATCATCAGAAATTACTGCAAAGAGCTGTATACCAACAAACAAGGCAACCTAGAAGAAATGGATAGATTCCTGGATACATAGAATCTACCTAATTTGAAACATGAAGACATAGGAAACCCAAACAGACCAACAACCAAGACAGACCTCAAATCAGTAATAAAGACCCTCCAAACAAAGAGAAGCCCAGGACCGGATGGCTTCATTGATGAATTCCACCAGACATTTAAAGAACAACTAACTCCAATTCTTCTCAAGCTATTTAAAACAGTAAAAGGGAGAGAATCCTCCCATATTCTTGGAAAAGACCCTAGAGGCACAGGCAATCAAAGCCAAAACTGTCAAATGGGATTACTTCAAATTGAGAAGCTTCTGTACTGCAAAAGAAACACTCAGTACAGTGAAGAGGCAACCGCCAGAATGGGAGAAAATATTTGCAACCTATGCATCTCATAACAGGTTAACATCTAGATCTATAAAGTGATCAAGAAACTCAACAACAATAAAACAAACACGCCAGTTAAGAAATGGACAAAGGACTTGAACAGGGATTTTTCAAAAGATTAAATCCAGATGGTGAACAGATATTTGAGAAAATGTTTAGGATCACTAGCCATCAGGGATACGTAAATCAAAACCACAATGGGGTTTCTCCTCACCCCAGTTAGAATGGCTTTCATACAAAAATCAACAAACAACAAATGCTGGTGTGAATATAGTGAAAAATGTACTCTCATCCACTGTTGGTAAGAATGTAAACTGGTACAGCCACTGTCAAAGACAGTACAGAGATATATCGATATATCAGAAATCTGAATATAGACCTACCATATGATCCAGCCATCCCACTCCTGGGAATTTACCCATTGGAAGCAAATTCAGCATATGAAAAATTATCTGCACCCCATATATACTGCAGCTCAATTCACAATAGCTAAGACCTGAAGCCAAACCAAATGCCTGTCAACTGAAGACTGGATAAAGAAGTTATGAGATATGTACACCATGGAGTTCATAACAGAGGTTTAAAAAAAAAGGGGTGGGGGCGGCACCGTGGCTCACTTGGTTAATCCTCCGCCTGTGGCACCGGCATCCCATATGGGTACCAGGTTCTAGTCCCGGTTGCTCCTCTTCCAGTCCAGCTCTCTGCTGTGGCCCAGGAAGACATTGGAGGATAGCCCAAGTGCTTGGGCCCCTGCACCTGCATGGGAGACTGGGAGGAAGCACCTGGCTCCTGGCTTCGGATTGGTGCACCACCGGCCGTGGCGGCCATTTGGGGAGTGAACCAACAGAAGGAGGACCTTTCTCTCTGTCTCTCTCTCTCTTTCTCACTATAACTCTGCCTATCAAATAAAAAAAAATCTGGTCGTTTGCAACAAAATGGAAACTGGACTGGAAAACATAATACTTAGCCAGTCCTAAAAGGATAAATACCATATGTTCTCCCAGACATATGTTAATAGGGTAATATATAGAAGTGAAACTGACACTTTGAGAAGCAATGACTTTGAACAGCCCTTGTCTCGATTGTTGACTTTTTTTCATTCTATATGTTGAACTCTTTATTTAATATTGAGTTAATCACATGTGTATAAAGCTAATTGAAAATCTTAGAAAAAAATAAGAATGGGAATAAGAGTGGGAGGAGGAGGAGGCATGGGAAAGTGAGTGGGATCGTGGGTACATTGGGAAGAATGACCAGGTTCCTAAGGTTGTAATTATGAAATATACGAGGGGCCAGCACTGTGGCATAGCAGGTAAGGTTGCTGCCTGCAGTGCTGGCATCCCATATGGATTCCAGTTCAAGTTCTGGCTACTATGCTTCCAATCCAGCTCTCTGCTATGGCCTGGGAAAGCAGTGGAAGATGGCCCAAGTCCTTGGGCCCCTGCACCCATGTGGGAGATCCAGAAGAAACTCCTAGCTCCTGGCTTTGGATTGGCACAGCTCCAGCCACTGCAGCCATCTGGAGAGTGAATTAGCTGATAGAAGACCTCTCTCTCTCTCTCTCTGCCTCTCTTTCTCTTTCTGTGTAACTCTTTCAAATAAATAAATCAAAAGAAAGATTGAGAGAAAGAAAGAAAGAGAGAAAGAAAGAAAGAGAAAGAAAGAGGAAGAGAAAGAGGAAGAGAGAGAGAAAGAGAGAAAGAGAGAAAGAAAGGAAGAAAGGAAGAAAGGAAGGAAGGAAGGAAGGAAGGAAGTTAAGTTAAGTAAACTGGGGGAAAAAAAATAAATGTATGGTATCTCAAAACCAGCGTTGTGCACAGCAGGTTAAAGTGCCACCCGTAACACTGATTCAGGTCCCATCTGCTCCACTTCCAATCCATGTCCCTGCTAATGCACCAGGGAAAGCAGCAGGAAATGGCCCAAGTGCTTAGGCTACTGCACCTGTGTGAAAGACCTGGAAGTAGCTCCAGGCTCCTCGTTTCAGCTTGGACCACTCCCAGCCATTGTGGCCACTTTGTGAGTGAATCAGCAGATCGAAGTTTTATTTCTTTTTTTTTTTATTGATCTTTTTTTTTTGACAGGCAGAGTGGACAGTGAGAGAAAGAAAGGTCTTCCTTTTCTGTTGGTTCACCCCTTAATGGCCACCGCAGCCAACGTGCTGCGGCTGGTGCACCGTGCTGATTTGAAGCCAGGAGCCAGGTGCTTCTCCTGGTCTCCCATGCGGGTACAGGGCCCAAGAACCTGGGCCATCCTCCACTGCCTTTCCAGGCCACAGCAGAGAGCTGGAATGGAAGAGGAGAAAACCGGGACAGAATCTGGCGCCCTGACCAGGACTAGAACCCAGGTTGCCAGCGCCGCAGGCGGAGGATTAGCCTATTGAGCCGAGGCGCTGGCCAAAGTTTTATTTCTATTTCTGGGTCTCTAATTCTGCCTTTCAAATAAATAAATACTAAAAACATGAAATTGATTTTAAAAAAAGCCCAGTATCTCCAACAATACAGCAAATTATGCACTAGGTGAAGGGTAGATGGCTCAAAACGCAGCTCTGGTAAGATACAGCTGATCAGTAGATGCATACCTCATTGACAACCTACATCCAACTGCTCAGACAGTAAAGAAAGACACTGAAGTAGAAGGGAGGCAACAACACATCACGTTCCATACAAAACTGATACCACATTTGAAGAAAAATATAAAAAAGGTAGCAAACTTGGTACTAAACTAAACTACAAATCTATTGCAGTGAGAATTCCAGAATCCCTATTCTCATAAAAAAAATAAACTTTTTACCCTTTCCCATAATGGTCAGCACAAAAACATAGGTTTTTAAAAACATAATATCCTAGAGTAGTGGTAGTGGACCTAGGTAAAGCTTGGCTCATCAACACTGTGAGATTTTTAAATTTATGTTTTATTTTATAAAGAGAGAGGAGAGAGACAGAGACAGAGAGAGACAGAATCTTCCCTCCACTGATTCACTCTCCAAATGTTCATAATAGCTGGAGCTGGGCTAAGCCAAAGTCAGGAGCCAGGAACTGATTTTGGGTCTCCCATAGGGCTAGCTGGAACTCAAGGACTTGGGCCACCATCTGCTGCCTCCCAGGATACATATTAGCACCAACAGGAAGCTGGATGGGTAAGAGTTAGGATTCAACCACAGGGACTCCAACATTGGATGGTGCAGGGATCCCATTCAGCAACTAAACACCACATCAAATGCCACAGCCCCCCCATCATTATGAGATTTTTACCATAGTATCTTGAATAGCCCTTAAAACTTTTCCAAGTTTGTATATTCTATGCACTCTGCTTTCCTGGCCTTCCTGGAACAAAATGAAAGTAATGCTGACATAACACGTCATTTTACCCAGCATTTTATTAAAAAACATCCCAAACAGACCAAGATGTTCAAAATACAGGATAATGAATTAAGGTACATATACTTAATAAGAATACTACTCAGCCTTAAAAAAACGAGGTCTTGTCTTTTGCAACAGAATGGATGCAACTGGAGATCATTATGCTTAGTGAAATAAACCAGTCCCCAAAAAACAAATATCATAGGTCTTTCGATTTGTGGCAATACAGAGAGTACAAAAAAAAAAAAAAAAGGAATGTATATTAACATTTTATCCTCTATGTATGCTACCTTAAACCACTATGTTGGGACCAGTGCTGTGGTAAAATAGGTTAAGCCTCTGCCTGTGCTGCCAGCATCCCAAATGGGAGCTAGTTAGAGTTCCAGCTGCTCCACTTCCAATCCAGCTCCCTGTTAACAGCCTGGGAAAGCACTAGAAGATTGCCCAAGTGCTTGGGCCCCAGCACCTATGTGAGAGACATGGAAGAAGTTCCTGGAGTCAAGTCAGCCCAGCTCCAGACGTTGCAGCCATTTGGAGAGTGAAGCAGCAGAAGGAAGACCTCTTGCTCTGTCTCTCCCTCTCTCTGTCTGTAACTCTGACCCTCAGATAAGTGTATTTAAAACACACACACACACAACATTGTTTTGGTGTAATCTGTCACACCACTAAAGATGATACATATTTTTTTTTATAATGTCTCTATTTTCTTTTAATCTTGAATGGTCTTTTTCATTGTACATTTGTTTTTTTTTTTTTTAAATATTTAATGCAGACATCATCATTTGCTCCTTGTAGTGCCATATAGCTTGTTCCTTTATCTTCATCTTTCCTACAAACCACAGATTTTGTCAAAAGACTTCATACAAGTTTAATAATGTTGGCAAGAGCATATTAGGGATGATGCTATGCACTTGATACATATTGTATGTCAGGTTGCCCCGCATCAGGGAGGCTAAGTCTATTGCCTTAAGTGGTGACCATAATTTCCCTAATATAAAGACTCTTCCTTCCCATTTTTCAATTAGCAAGAAATTCCCTAACACAGTCTTGAATGCTGTGTTATATTCAGTAACGCAGGTAAGAACACCATCTTGTCTGGAGACAAGGCCCAGCACCACTGAGGCAGTCAATGGGTTGTTCTGTCAAACAGCAATAACCAGGACTGCAGCTCATGCAGAGAAATCAATCTTAAATGGACAAATTCAACCTTCCAAAAATACAATTTATCTGAAATAGGGCCAGTTTCTTAATTTATAGGATGGTATTAAAAAGAGAGAAAGATAACATAATATATGCTGCTGGATACAACACCAGCATCCCACAAGGGTGTCTGAGTACCAGCTGTCCCACTTCCATTCAGTTCCCTACTAATGTGCCTGGGAAAGTAGCGGGAGAACCAGATGAATTTCCTAGCTCTTGGCTTCAGTGTGGCCCAGCCCTTGGCCATTGAGCCATTTGAGTTTGAACTAGCCGATGGAAGATCTCTCTCTCTCTTTAACCCTATCTTTCAAATAAATCAGTGAACAAATAAGTAAATCTTAAATAACAAAAAAGCCATAACCAGTGTGGTAAAATGTGCCTTATCTTTTCACAGAAGGATGATTAAGTATATTTACTCATTGAAAAATAGTAACTCTTCAAATAATATGTGAAGGGAAACTAAAGATTTTGGCAATCAAAGGTTTCAAACTGCATTGGGAATGAGATCTTTCAGCAACTGTCATAATTTATTCTATCTACATACCCTAAAATTATCATATTAAAAGTTTTAATGGGGGCCAGTGCCGTGGCACAGTAGGTTAATCCTCCGCCTGCGGCAATGGCATCCCATGTGGGCACCAGGTTCTAGTCCGGCTGCTCCTCTTCAAATCGAGCTCTCTGCTGTGGCCTAGGAAAGCAGTGAAAGATGGCCCAAGTGCTTGGGCCTCTGCACCCACATGGGAGACCAGGAAGAAGCTCCTGGCTCCTGGCTTCGGATCAGCACAGCTCCAGCCATTGTGGCCTTGATTATTTTAGGAAATTTTGCTATGTTGATATAGCCTGAAGGTTTATCATAAAGTTAAAACAATTCATCAGTCATTGCTCAAAAAACTAATTACTTCCCTTAGTGTTAATGAACTGTACAATACAGAAGCTGTCTCACCACTACTGTCGTGCTGGTTTGTTTTTTCCTCAGGGGAAACTAAACTTGTTACTTACAAGTCTATGTAATCTACTTTTACAGGCAACAGGAAGAGTGAAATTCTTTAATCTTATCCATTAACTTGTATTTTAATAACATGAAAGTTGCTTTCCAAATAATTCAATCTCTCCTTTTTGATGATGAAGAGGTAAAGAGTAGATAGAGAGAGCCATCTTCCTTTCTCCTTTGTTCTCTTCTTGGGAAGAGTGGCCTCTGGCACTTAAGGTTCTATCATTTGAAAGGAAGCCCCAAGGGCACCGGGCCAATTTGTTCTGTAGGACAATCCCATATTCCAAATGAGAAAGGCCTGGGAGTTCATCGAGACAAGATGAGCATTTAATGGCTTTCGGCTTTTGACCATTTTGGAAGGTCTAAGTGCTTAAGAAAACTACTCAAATTGAGAGATTTTGTTATCAACTGAGCCCTCACCAACCCTTCTACAAATCCGTGCAGCATTTGCTACATTTTAATGGAAAGATTCTTAGTTCCCAGACGGAGTAGTTACTCACATTTTCTCTTTGACATGTTTTATTTAAACATATTTTTAAAAATTTACACATGGCATGGAATTGTCAGGGCAGTTCTAATGCTTTAAGAAAGCTATTAGTCTCTTTTGTTGGAAATTTTAAGGGTTGCATTTAATGTGCTGAGAGACTTCCCTTGTCTTCAGCCTAAATAGTTGTATCTTATCTGCAATTTCACAGACTATTAACCAGACCATCATGGACTAATCCATGGTGTCTACGCATTTTCTCCATCCAGTAGCCTAGTAAACCATTTAACTAAAATGCCATGAGATAAAGAATTCCTGATGGCTCCTAAAAGCGCATCTTACCCTAACAGCTATTCACAAACAGCTCTGCTAAACTAAATGGGCAACCAGTTCACTGGTTTATGTTAGACATATGGTTTATATTTATGATAGACATGTGCTCTCTTTTTCTGATTTCTCATCCTTACTTTCCTACAGCATCAATCACAGTTGATGGTGACACTTGGAGGCTTCAGTTTTGAGGTTTTAAGGGTGGACAGTTTTGAACCTTGATGACTGATGCTTTCCCACCCTTGTCTTAACAATGCAAGCCTTGTTTAGCATTCCTTCTATGTTAATTTTAGGAAAGCATAGCTAAAATTCTGCCACCTACTCAAAGACTTGTAAAATCTATCATCTCAAACTTAAATTTAGAGTACTCCCTTAGGAATGTCCATACAAAATCTGTGAAAGGAATTTTGTTGGCTGAGGGTGGGATGTCAGGCAGCCAGAGCAGCCCATCATAGGCACGGACGGGGCCAGGCAGGAACAGACCACAGAATATCTCAAGGCATAAGCAATGAAAATGCCCCCTTCTCTGCTATTGCTCAGAGTGTTTCTTTACCTGGGATCCTCTCAATTCTGTAAATAAAAATTCAATGTGAAATTTAATCTTGATTTTCTGTCCAGTTAGAGCAGCCACTGTATTTACTTTGCTCTCAAAAGATTTATTTTATTCATATATCATAGTTTTTTGCTGTTGCTTCACTACTCTGCTGATTATCAAGGATCAAATAACAGGAAGATGAAAGAGGTTGTAGAACTTGAAAATCTCTGCCACATACACACACACCAAACATGTATGACTCAGTGTTAAAAGCTACATCCATTTAGATGGTTTATATTAATCTGCCCAATGAGTTTCTGCTCCACAGATATTGCTCATATGTACTCCATTCATAAGTAGTTTTCACTATTTCAAAAATTAGTAACTGACAAGCATGGCTGTAATGACGTATTCTGAGAAATCAACGAATCAACATTCTCTGGGGGGGTTGGTACAGAAAGAAAATGGTGAAAAATATTCATATAGAAAAATTACAGTACCTGTAAGAATGAATTCCTAAGAACTTTAGAGAAAAGTCTTTTTAACCCAATTATAACTACTAATCCAATAATTACATTGAACATCTTGATTTTCCTCATTGTAGTATAAACATTAGTCCAACAATATGAGCATTTATTTATATATCTATGTCATGACTGGAACACAAAGATAAGGAATTATAAGCAAAATTAAGAAAAAATTTAAAATATGAAAAATACTTTTTTTCAGGAGGGAAAAATGCCCATTAGTTTTCTTGACACTGAAATTACTCCAGTTGAATATCAGATTTAAGATTAAACTTCAGTGAACTAAGGCAATAATGGAAATGTAGTTTAACTAAAGCATTCATGCCCATCAGGAGATAAATGACAACTGCTGTCCCATGCAATTTATCTGAAGATAATTATTACACAAATTAGTGATATTAAAAGCATTTCAGCATTTCTATGGACCACTATCACAGTTCAGGCATTTTTGATACTGATGCTCTACCTATCCCAAGACAGAGTTTAAAAAACTTAAAGATATGGATAACCAACATTGGTCCTTAACTTTGCTCTTTCACACATCAAGGATTTCAGGAAACTTCAACAGTTTCTACATAAATTCAAGGATGGATTCTCTGACATGTGTCAGAAGTGCCAACAATTGATAATGCTGCCGACAGCAGAAATGACCTTCCACTGGTAAAATTTGGAAGACCCATGGCTTATGTTCAAGGTAGCTTCCTGAATTTGAAAGTAGCTGATAATTCAAGGTTATCATTTTCTATGTCAAAGTGATCTTACTGTTAGTTTTATCTCACATGGCATACAGAAGAAATGGATAGAATTTGTTATTTAATGAACATCCATTTCTTTCTACAAGCATAGATCTACACACCAGAACACTATCAGTTCAAAAGTTTTTAACTTTTAATGAAAATGTTACCATGAAAGTACAGAGAAAAACATAAAACCCAAGTTTATCTGAAATACGCTGCAAAGCTACAGGAAACTTAATTTTTTTCTTTTCCTATAATAGCCTAGCAGTCTAATAAAAATTTAATTTGAAAAAAAGACTTTTCTGTTTTCATGAGGTTTTAGTACTAGCCCTTCTCCTCAAATAAACATATTTGATTTTCAAACACTAGTACTAGAAAAGAATACTTGCATCTAACTTCTGATATATTTAGCATCATTTTATCTGGTTTTCATAGAGTGATTTTCAAATATTTTGTTCTTAATACCCCTTTATACTCAAAGTTATTGAGGATCCCCAAGAACTGTTGTTTAAAAGGGTTACACCCATCCACACTTAGCAATTAGATAGTAAAACTGAGACACTCTTGAAGCAGAAACATCTGGAAGCATGCATTCCACTTACCATCTGAGGCTCTGCAAAACATCCACTGAGAGAATGAGAATGAAAAAAAAAAAAAAAAAAAGCAAATACCAAAGGGCTGGTGGTGTGACTCAGTGGCTAAGGATACCATTTGTGATGCTGGCAACCCACACTGAAGGGGTGGTTCAAGTCCCAGCTACTCCACTTCCAGCCCAGCTTCATGTTACTGTGCTGAGGGAAGCAGAAGATGGCCCGAGTATTGGGCCCCTGACCACCTACATGGAATATCACATTGAAGTTCCTGAATCCTGGCTGTTGCAGTCATCTGAGGGGTGAACCAGGGGATGGAAATTCTGTCTCTTTCTCTCTTTCCCCTCTTCCTCCTCCTATCAATTTGCCTTTCAAATGAATATATCTCTAAAAAACTAAAAGCAAGTAATACACTAGTATTATGAAAATAAATTTATCCTTATAGATTCTCCCTAAGTACTGTCAAGAAGGGATTCTCAATTACTCACATCATACTTTGAGGTCCACAAGTTTAGAAGAACCACTACTAATAGTGGAACAGTAGGATACAAGAAAAATAAACAAGGAAAAATAGTTGACATTCTGTGTAGACTCACATGCCTTCTAGTTGTCCACTAGGAAGGATTCATTAACCTAATGCACTGGAGAGGAAAAACACATATAGCTACAGACTCACAATTATTAGCCTACTGTATCTTCTCCACATTTTAATTTTAGGTCAATGCAAATTGTAGCTTTATATAACTTATAGTAACTCTAAAACTAGACCAGGAGAAACTCCAGTGGCACACAGAACATTAGTCACTCCATCTGTCAATCACTGATTTCATTATGACCCGTGGGATTTATGTATTCTTAGGGCAGAGATGTTCTTGCATAAATTATAAAAGACAATCTATGCATCTGATTAAGGAAACTATTGCTAATTCTATTTATTTTTATCAAACCTCCCCCTCCCTTACTTAGTATTCTTTAACCATTATCTCACTATTCTCCCTAACCCAGTACCAAATAACCATCATTCTACTGTTTCTATGAGTTCAACATTTTAAGAGTCTATAAAGAAGTCAACATGAAAATATATATATGTGTGTCTATATATATGTATATATATTTTATTTCGTTGTATGTATATATCCTGACTTTCCTTATTCAATCATCTCTTGAGGGATATTTAAAGTTGATTCCACACTTTGGCTATGGTGATTGATGCTAAATCAACTTGGGAGTGCATATATCTCTTAAGACATTGGTTTTATTTCCTTTGGACATATACAGACAAGTAGGATTGCTAGATCATATGGTAGTACTAGCTTTGATTTTTTGAGGAACTTTCCTATTGTTTTCCATAATGGCTAATGCCAATTTATATCCCCACCAACAGTATGTAAGTGTTTTCTTTTCTCCATATCCTTACCAACTATCTATAATTCTTTTGACAGCATATCCTACAAAAATTCATTGACCAGATTAATGTCAAGAATCTATCTCCCTGTTTTCTTGTGAAGTTTTACAATTTCAGGTCTTATATTTAAGTTTCTAACCCATTTTTAAATTTATTTTTATATATGGTATAAAGTAAGAGTCCAGTTTTCCCAGCTCTATTTATGATAAAAATTGTCCTTATAAACACTGTGGACTTTTATTACCTTTGTTGAGTATCAACAGACTGAAAATGTGTGGATTTATTTCTGGGCTCTCTATTATGCTCAGCATCTTACCTTTTCATAAATCTTATTTTGTAAAAGCATTAGTTCAAAAGCACATATACATAAAACGGTTGGTGGTGTGGCTTAATAGGCAAAGCTGTCACCTGCAGTACCAGCATCTCATATGGGCATTGGTTCGAGTTCTGCCTGCTCTACTTCTGATCGAGCTTTCTGCCAAAGCCTGGGAAAGCAGCAGCAGATGGCCCAAGTGCTTGGGCCCCTGCACCCACGTGGCAGAGAAGAGGCTCCTGGCTTTGGATCGACCCAGCTCTGGCTGTTTTGGCCATTTATGGAGTGAACCAGCAGATAGAAGACTTTCTCTCTCTACCTCTCTACAACTCTGCTTTTCAAATAAATAAATAAATCTTCAAAAGCAATTAAAAAGCAGAATGTAACTTATAAAAGAATATAAATGTTATCAGGCAAGGTGCTAAAAAATTGTACTAATGATTAGCAGACTACATGATATTCTATTTTAGTTCATTGCCTTAGGCAAATAAAATTAAGAATATTAACAATATCAAGGGGCCAGCGCTGTGGCTCAGCAGGTTAACGCCCTGGCCTGAAGCTCCAGCATCCCATATGGGCGCCGGTTCTAGTCCCAGCTGCTCCTCTTCTGATCCAGCTCTCTGCTATGGCCTGGGAAAGCAGTAGAAGATGGCCCAAGTACTTAGGCCCCTGCACCCACGTGGGAGACCCAGAAGAAGCTCCTGGCTCCTGGCTTTGGATTGGCGCAGCTCCGGACATTGCAGCCATCTGGGGAGTGAACCAGCAGATGGAAGACCTCTCTCTCTGTCTCTACATCTCTGTAACTCTGACTTTCAAATGAATAAAATAAATCTTTAAAAAAAACAATATAAAGTATTTGTGAGGAGCTGGTACATAGCTTTTTCACATTTTGGTAGTAGCATAAAATATTTCAACCACTGTGGAAAATTATGTGGCATTATCTGCAAAGGTTAAATGAATGCATTCTTTATGACCTAGAAATTATATTCTCAGGTATATGTTCAAGATAAAGAAAAGCAGACATTCACCATAAGATATGTTCTAGATTATTCCCTATAACTTTATCAAAGCTTCAAACTGGAAATAATCCAAATGCTCATTGCCACTGATATGGATAAACTGGAAAATCTATACAATGTAACATTATAAAGCAATTAAAAAATCATTGATGCATACATCAAAAGAGAAAACTCTAGACATAATATTAAGCAAAAGAAACCAGACACGGTAGAGTATATAATAAATGGTTCCACTCATCTAAAATAGAATAACAGCCAATACTAACCTATGAAGGTAGAACTTAGAACAGTGGTTCTCTGGGGCAGAGAAGTTTAGGTGGGAGAGGCCAGCATTGTGGCTTAGTGGGTAAAGCCACCACCTGCAAAGCTTGCATCCCATATGGGTGCTGATTCAAGTCCCAGCTGCTCCACTTCCAATCCACTCCTGGCTAACAGCCTGGAATAGCATGTGGGAGAGCCAGAAGCAATTCCTGACTTCAGCCTGACCCAGCCCTGGCCATTGCAACTATTTGAGGAGTGAACCAGCAGATGGAAGAGCGCTCTCTCTCTCTTTCAAATAAATTTTTTTTAAAAAAAGTTAACAGAGAGGGCATAGGAGGGCCTACTGAAGAACCATAGAGGTCCTGCATCTTGATCTGGGAATTGTTTACATGAGTGTATAAATATGTAAGTATCCATGGATCTGCACCTTTAAGATTTGTTCACTTCACAGTACATGTATTTCATGTACTGTACTGTATAACTTTAATTACTTTTAAAGTTATAACCAAATTAAAAAGTTATCTGACAATCTTTTTTCACAGATACTACAAAGATTCTGTAGAATCTTTCATGTCCATGAAAACCCAATGTGGACCATAAGCCTAAGACTAAACCACACACACACATACACGCACACACACACAAAAAAAAACCAAAAAACCAAACAAACAAAAAAAACACACGACTAAACCACAAGCGTTCTTGTTAAGGAAGTCTCACTTGCCTCCAGTATCTTTTCTTGACACTGACCATTTTCCATTGTCTGAAAACATTATTATAAAAGCCCCTGCTCTTGGACCAGCACCATGGCTCACTAGGTTAATCCTCTGCCTGTGGCACCAGCATCCCATATAGGCGCCGGGTTCCAGTCCTGGTTGTTCCTCTTCCAGTCTAGCTCTCTGCTGTGGCCCAGGAAGGCAGTGGAGGATGGCCCAAGTGCTTGGGCCCTGCACCCTCATGGGAGACCAGGAGGAAGCACCTGGCTCCTGGTTTCAGATTGAAGCAGCGCCAGTGCACCCATAGTGGCCATTTGTGGGGTGAACCAATGGAAAGAAGACCTTTCTCTCTGTCTTTCCCTCTCTCACTGTCTAAAACTACCTGTCAAAAAAAAAAAAAAAAAAAAAAAAGCCCCTGTTCTGAAATGCCAGCAAGCACACATGACCAGGTTATGATTGTACCGTCTTTCATCTTTTAATGTTCTTTCTTACACCTGCTCCATCTCCTGGTCTTCAGAACTTAGAGTCCTTTAAACTAAGGTAAAAAAGATGGTGACAGTTGGGGCTGGAGCCATGGCACAGTAGGTTAATCCTCTGCCTGCGGCACCAGCATCCCATATGGGCGCTGGGTTCTAGTCCTGGCTGCTCCTCTTCCAGTCCAGCTCTCTGCTATGGCCTGGGAAGGCAGTGGAAGATGGTCCAAGTGCTTGGGTCCCTACACCCACATGTGAGACCAGGAGGAGGCATCTGCCTCCTGGCTTCGGATCAGCACAGCTCTGGCTGTTGTGACCATTTGGGGAGTGAACCCCCAAATGGGAAGGAAGACCTTTCTCTCTGTCTCTCTCTCTCACTGTCTGTAACTGTCAAATAAATAAATAAATTCTTCAAAACAAACAAACAAAAAAGATGGTGACACCATAATACAGTAAAAAAAATTGGAAAGATTTAATATTAAGGATCATGGACAGACATAATATTAATAGCAGCACTAAGAACTACTTATATGTTGGGAGCATATAATTAGGACAAATAATGTATAATTTATAATTACATATAATTTGGTCAAAGTTACACATAATGGGGGCCGGAGCCATGGCGCAGTAGGTTAATCCTCCACCTGCAGCACCAGCATCCCATATGGGTGCCAGTTCTAGTCCCGACTGCTCCTCTTCTCATTCAGCTCTCTGCTATGGCCTGGGAAAGCAGTAGAAGATGGCCCAAGTATTTGGGCCCCTGTACCCTGGAAGAAGCACCTGGCTCCTGGCTTCAAATTGGCACAGCTTCAGCCATTGCAGCCATTTGGGGAGTGAACCAACGGAAAGACCTTTCTTTCTGTCTCTACCTTTCTTTCTGTAACTCTACCTCTCAAACAAATAAAATCCTAAAAAAAAAAAAAGTTACACATAAACAGGAAATGCAATGGGTAAAATTCTCAAATATGTATCAACAGGTATCTTACATAATGCATCTTTGGAAGGTGACATTACAAGTATATCTATCACTTTTTAGATTGTGCTGTTATTGCCATGATGATGATGCTTTTCATTTTCAATCATTGGGGCTAACCACTGCTGCCAATTCCACATCCCATATGAACACTAGTTCGAGTCCCAGCTGCTCCACTTCTGATCCAGCTCCCTGCTAATGTGCCTGGGAAATCAGTGGAAGATAGCCAAGCTGCTTGGGCTCCTGCCACCTATGTGAGAGAACCAAATGGTACTTGGCTCCTGGCTTTGACCTGGCCTGGCCTAGCCCCTGACATTGCAATCATATGGGGAGTATACCAATGCATGTATGAGTTCTGATTTTCTCTTTGTAACTCTGCCTTTCAAATAAACATTTGTATCATTCCACTGTTAAACAAAAGAACCCAGGTATCCAAACAGAAAACTTTAAAAATCCCTATAAATTATCAGTGAGGAAATAAAGTAAAAATGATTTATCTTATACTAAGTTTCTATTATTTAATTATTAGGCTATCAACTATTTTCTTTAGATCTTACAAGGACTCTCAAGAGTCCTCACATACCTCCCCCACCTCTGTCTTCTAGGTATGTGTACCTTGATCTACCTTTTCTGAAAATGTCTGGTAGCCTTCATGCATATTTAAGAAGGTTCTTTATTCAAACAAATGAAGACAGGGACATTCAAGGCAGGTTTGGGGATTAACGATCAGGTGGTGATACTACAGAGTAGACCTGGAATACTTGAAGGCTCCATGGATGGCTGACATTGTTTATTCTGAACTTTTTTTCTAAGAGCCATGTTTGATCAATGTTTTCAAGCCTCAGATGTTTGCTTTCTGGAAACCACTGCATACACACAGCTCCCCTTCAATATTGGCTTTGTCACCAAGCTCCATTATGTGCACATGTCTGTATCCCTCATTGTTTTGGTCTACCAACCTGCCATATTCCTTATCTTGGTCTCACCTGACTCATCTTGTCTCACTGCCAGCACCACCTCTTAATTTGACCTCTCCAGAGTAAGCTGAAGCTGAGTGCAATAGAATGAACAGATAGTGTTGTGGGAAGCCAGGAAAGGACAATATAGTCTGTGAGAGTTAGTAGCCCCGAAGCTGGAATGTAATGCTGATCAGCGAGCCAGAATACAAGACAGGGAAATAAGCCCTCCAGCCTCAGCATACACTGGAACAGAGCTGGAGCTTATGTAAAGCTTATGATCTGCATTTTAGAAGCACAGAGCTAGCCACATTCAAATAGTATTATAAAGTTTTAGACCCATCAAAAGCTGTGAACTGAGGACAGCTGAAGTCAAAATAAATTCATAATGATTGAAAAAGATGTAGAATCATTAGGTTGTGGTTAAATTTATATAGACATTGGCTGAAGCCATCAGCTGTGTATGTCAAGACACCAGAGTAATTTAACCAGGACTGTGAGGGAGTACTAGTTCTATGAGAAAGGAAATCTCTTCCAAAATTTGTTGTTTTGGGTACTCACACAAAACATTTCCCGTCTAATTATATTAGGTGGCTTCAAACTACATTATGAACTTCTTTAGTGCTAGAATTTTCAACTCACTAGAATTCTCCAAGTGAGAAGGAGTAAAAAGATTCTAGGTGAGGCATCATTGGGGAAAAAATAACTATCTGTACTCAGAGTTCAAGAGATGAAAAATGTCCTGTAGGAAACTCTAATTTTCATATACTGGTTTTATTTCTTATCCAATACAAAAACTAATCTTCATGTGTTTAAATGTGTTGCACAAGCCTGTTTTGAGCCAATTCTGAATGCCCAGGTCAGAATTCATCCAAACATTGCGACCACATTTAGAGCATAGCCTTTTCCAACTGGTAAGTGTCCAAAGAACTTAAAATATTAATTAGACACATTTAACATAAAAAAATGTTAGTTTAAATGAAAAAAAAATTGATCACATGCTGTTTAATCTCAAATTTCACCCTTAAAGGCTTTTAGCTATACTTCTCTATATGAATGCATTCATTTATTGCGAAAGAGAGAAAGGGGAAGGAGGAGGAGGAAAGGAAACAAAGTATCATTTAGAATAATACTGATTACCTTAATTGACAAGAAGTCAGTAACTTCTGGATAGTTACAGTTTAACTATTTTCCCAAGTCATCTTTCCAATACTCTTGACATATTGCCAAGTACTTTTATCCAAACAAGACTGAGACATAAATTCAAACAATAAAAATCTCTCATTCCCCTAGCCCCCTGTGCACCCAACAAAACATAATTTTAAGAAGCAATACTCCTTCTAAGAGTTTGAGATATCTTAAATTTTTTCTTATATATGTGATTACTTCCATACAACTAGGAGTTGCAATTTTTAAGAATTTTGAATTCTCTGGAATTAAAGTCATTGGATTTTAATATATTTTATTGCTTTAAATCTTGGCCCTATTTGTGTTAGATTTACTCATTTTTTTTTTTTTGACAGGCAGAGTGGATAGTGAGAGAGAGAGAGAGAAAGGTCTTCCTTTTTGCCGTTGGTTCACCCTCCAATGGCTGCTGCGGCTGGCACATCTCACTGATGCAAAGCCAGGAGCCAGGTGCTTCTCCTGGTCTCCCATGCGGGTGCAGGGCTCAAGCACTTGGGCCATCCTTCACTGCACTCCCTGGGCATAGCAGAGAGCTGGCCTGGAAGAGGGGCAACCGGGATAGAATCCGGCGCCCCAACCAGGACTAGAACCCGGTGTGCCGGTGCCGCAAGGCGGAGGATTAGCCCGTTAAGCCACGGCGCCGGCCTGATTTACTCATGTATTTAATTTCTTTTTTTAAAAAAGGCAAACAAGCCAATCCATCCTACAAGGCAACTTTGATTATATTTGTTTGCACAACAGACCAGACCTTCAGCAGATTTCCCAAACATAGCAGGCGATATTTAACCACTGGACATCTTCCAGTCAATGGAGAAAACAGAATTTACTTAATTCCTTCAGAAGTACTGAAATATTTTAAGCACTCTCTATGTATTTATAGGATAACTGAAGTTGTACTGCTTAATTGGAATCCTCCCAGGATTTAGCATAAATATTCTGGCACTGATTACATATATACCAAGTAAATAAAAAATAACATGACTGTCAGGAGAGTTCAAAGGAAAAAATCCTCTCCCTCCAACTATTTGTTATTTTTAACAATCTTTGATTCTTTTCAAATGTGGATAATTATAACAGAAATATACACGCATACACAGTAATGCCAAAACTGTACACATAGAAATGCTAGGACAATTGTCCAATGGTAAAATATATCAACAAATGCATTTCCAAGGGAAAAAAAAAACTGGCTGTTCATCATACTTGCAATGAATTTTTCACATATTCTCCAACTGACATTTCTCTCTTTGTATATATAGATAGATAGATATAGATATAGATATACATCCTATAGAACCAACAAATTATTAATACCATTATATTGACCTCCCTCTGACATTGCCCGTTTGCAGCAATTTGGTCTGACATAATTGGCAGAATAAGGACTTGGGGCATTGTGACTACTTTTGAACCTAAGGTATGTGAGATACTGATTTTCATGACTTTAGTAACAACAACTTCCTCAAAGCATCTTGCCAAAATTAGATGAGATAGTGTACATCAAGTGGTAGGTGCAGGTTGTTTGATTTTCTCCCTGATCTCCTTGTCTCCTTTAAAAACACTCCCACCAACCACAGCATGTACAAGGAAGCCCATAGTCCCGCCATAGAGAACCCAGCCTGTGCTCCCACTAATGGCTTTCCATTTCAGTGTGTACTCTTCCTGCATCCCAGACACAGGCAGAAAAATCACAACTAATTCCCAAGAACCCAAGAACCCATGCTGCTAAACTGTTAGATTCTAAGCTCTTAAAAAAAAAAAAAAAAAAAAAAAAAAAAAACTTGCTAAAATCGCTTTTTCTGAACCCATAAACTGCTGTGGAAATTCCCCACTTCCAGGGCAGCTAAAAGGTTCAAGACACTTTGTCTACATCACCCTAATATTTACATAGTCCCTCAGCAATATTTCTTCACAGTCACTCCAGGTTCACTCTCAGATTTCTCCCCAACTATGGGGAAGTGGGCTCCTACATCAAGTACAGAAATCTAGGCTGTTGCAAACCAGCAAGCCCACTTTCTTAATTTCTCCAAGAGTCTTCAGATTCCCTCTAAATGTGTCCATTTCGTAACAGTTTCCCTCATGGAGAGTAACTCAGTCCCACCATTTCTTTGGGTTGCAAGCATTTTACAAGCATAGGACTGGAAGGAGGCTTAATCTGAATGATGCAGAAATCAAATAAGCCTCCCTGCAGGAACAATTTACAAGATTCAAAACGACAACAAAACAGAGGAATATTAAACCGCTTTATCACATTGCTTTAGGTTTTTGAACCCCACGGTGTAGAGAGAGCATCCTCAGAGACACAGCAAGGAAAAACTAACCCACGATCCCCAGGAACTCTTTCCTTCTATCCCAGGCCCAGGTAGAGGCAGTGTAAAGGATCAGAATATTAAATCCCTTAGCTGGGGCCGTGTCTTGTTCCCATGGATCAAACAGAACTCATTTGCATGGATTCATTACTGACTCAAAGGGGAGATTTTAACCACAAACTAAATAAATCGAGTATCTTTATTATTTGCATGGATTAGAAAAAATAACACATGTGGAGGTGAAACTGTCTATAGAAGTATATGAAATGCAAAAATGCATAGTTTTTTCAAAAAAACACACAATTATGCAAATATCTGAGACCATACTGTCTTTATTTAAAAAAGGATCAATATGGAGACATTTGTGCAAATGTTACATGACAACATGAAATTAATGGCCATTTTAAATTTATCTGCTCCTGTGTCATCATTAATGAGAATGGATCTTCTACCACAAAATGGTCTATGAGCAGGCTTACTTAAAAATGGGCTAAGAAAATGCCTCTTTATTTATTCTTCACAGTATTTCCCTTCAAATTAAAACCATGCCAGCTTTGTCAAGCTGAATTCTAATTCACTTTTCACAATCTCCTAGTAAGGCTCTATTAAAGCTCAAAGCTTAAGAGCTTAATAGGTCTGTCACTTATTCTTTAAAAAACATCTGAAATGCCTAAAATTGTTTTTATATGTGACTTCTTTCTTTCATCTTTTCTTGTCAATTATAAGAGGAAAAGCTGGGCAAAGAGGAATCGTGATTTTTATTTTCTAGAAATGTGTTCTCAGCAAGTCAATTAGCTTGTATGGTTGCCTCTTACAAAATTTGTGCACAAAAGGTATAAACCTTGATTTCTTCAGGCTAAAGTACACAAGAGATACTCTTTAAACATCCAATAGTCCAATTTCTTAACAGAGGATCACAAGGAGCCGGCACTGTGGCACAGTAGGCTAACCCTCCGCCTGCGGTGCCAGCATCCCATACGGGCACTGGCTTGTGTCCCAGCTGCTCCTCTTCCAATACAGCTGTCTTCTTATGGCCTGGGATAGCAGTGGAAGATGGCCCAAGTGCTTGGGCCTCTGCACCCACATGGGAAACCCAGAAGCTCCTGCTTCAGATCCAGCCCCGCTTTGGCGATGGCAGCCATTTGGGGAGTGAACTAACAGATGAAGACCTTTCTGTCTATCCTTCTCGGTGTCTACAACTCTACCTCTTAATTACATAAGAAGATCATAAAACAGAGGCTGTAAAAGTATATAAAAGTGGTCCTGCTTACAGACCACTTGTGCTTGAGGAGCTTATGGACTTGAGGGCAAAGAAGACTCCAGCATGATGCATGCACGGCTTCAGAAGACACTGACGCTGAGCTGTAAGCCATTTAATGCCAATATTAGCAGTAATCAAGCCTCCCTTGACAGGTTGTGGATCTCCAAACTTCTGAAACTCCCTCTCGAACAGATGCAATTCTAAGACATTATCACTTACTGGATACATTGAAAGTGATTGCTTTATGCTCTTATTGAGCATTTATTTCTTAAAACAATCCAGGGAGAGTAGTCAAAGGGAGGAAAATACCACCGATGTTTCCAAGAAAGGCACTGCTATAAACACCAAAGAAAGCCAACTCACTGCTGAAATTTCCAGGCAGAGTAAATGCCATCATGATGAGCGGGGCAGAAATGTGCAGGAACTAATATCTGAGGACTCGGCATTTAGGCCGTATAGGGTAGAGTTTATCACTATCAGTTCGAAAGCTACAGCCACTACACCTAACTAGTTGTGTAACTTTAAGGCTTTGGCCTCTGTATCCTCATCTGTGAAATGGAAACGATGTTAATACTTATTTATGGGGTGCTGGTGTGAGTTAAAGAATGGTGGTTTCTAATATTTTCTCTTCTCTAAAAGATAACTTACATATATTATTATTCTTACATTAATAAGTTGCCAAACATTTATCATTTGAGTTCCTAGCTCCCCACTTGAGTCTGGGCCAGTCCCAGCCATTGCAAGAGCCACTGCAGATATCTGGAGGATGACCAGCAAGATAGAATAATACCTTTCTCTTTCTCCCTCTAAATCTCTCTGCCTTGCAAATTAACTTTTAAAACACTAATGAATTGGAAAATATTTATTTATATCATTTAAAATGTAATGTGAAAGAGCTAAAACTATTAATGTCCCCTCTTTCAACTCAGTAAACAAAAATCAGAAATACTTAATTATTTTCAGACTTACCGGGTTCTATATTCTGCCACAGCTGACACAGGTGGTATGTAACACCTTTATCACTCTTGAACATTGTCCATGCAAAAGGAGATGAGTCTCCTGGGATAATCTCTTCAGGAAGTAAATATGGAACACTTAAGAAAATAAAAGCTTCGCTAATCGGTGCTAAGAATGAGGAAGAAGACGATAGAGAAAGGTCTGGAGAGGTAGGCAGTAGCAAGGGCAGACAGGACTTTGAAGGCAAGTATAAAGACCTAGGCCTTCTCCTAGAAGTGATGGGAAACCATGGAAAGTTTCACACAGAATGGATGACATGAACATATGTGCCTGATTTAAACATTCTCCAATGGATAAATAAAAGTTTTTCTGAGGGTCAATAGAGTCCATTTAGTACCTTATATTCCAAAAAGCTCCAGCTGTGTGTCTGATTTGTCAGCAAAGCAAGTAATAAAAACCAGGATCAACATTACTATCAACATTATCATTATCTTCATCATCTGGGACCAACAGAAACTGGTTCCTGTAAGAACCACCCAGTGGTGACACGGCTATATTCTAATGCTCCTCTGGTACATAGGGCAAAGCCAACAGCAATGACAGAGAGTACACTCAGAGAAAAGCAACACTGGCAGTTATTTGGATGTTTCAGAATCCATCTTACAAACAACATTTTTCAATGGCCGATAATGATGGGAAATGCTGGCAACTGGCTGAACTGTTGCTGCACCTATAGCAATCAAGCCATGCTTAATAGCACTGCCCCTTGAGATTCGTTTTTTTGTATTTTTTAAAACATTTTTTTGCTACGCTTACATGGGAACATCTTTGTTTACATTAGAGAATGTAAAATACAGGCATAAAAGAGAAATGACTAAATAGGATTAAAGAGTTAGAATCATTGTTAGATATGTCATCCAACAGCAAACCACAAGACTGGAAATTACAAAATAGGTAAAAACATGGAAGCAAAATAAAATACAACTTTGACAGTAAAGAAAAATCCTCTCATACTAGCAGTATGTATGTGTGTATGCCTGGTGCCCTCATTTCTCCAGCCCTCCAAGCATATGTGATCAATCAAGAGAATGAGGAGGAAGAGTGGCACGAGGAGATGAGCAGTGACACAAGATCACTTTTCTTTTAGTCTGCTACAGTCTCTGAAATTCCCCAATTTGGATGGCATTTGGATGTACAATAAAGACATCTACTAAGAAGAATTATGGCGATCTGCATTATCATTTGCTATAATTATAATTTTCTGGTAGCACCACAATTTTTATCACTTTAAATATTTCATACAATTATGATATCCAGAACAGAAAAAAAATCAGATGGAAGTTTGTTTAGCAAAATAGAAAAATATCCTCCCTTCACAGATTGCTATAGACTATGATCAAGTATTAAATCTATATTTTTGTAATATTAGGTAAGTAAATGAAGTCTTCAAAGACTAAGAGGAATGACTTGATTATACGAAACTTTTAAGTTGCATATGAAGTAAAAATACAGCAACATTTTAAAAAATGAATAAATGAATAGGGAAATACAATGTGAAGTTGTTGTAGAAAAATTAAAGTAATTTTGGTCTTCCAAGTTTTTGACATGCTTCATTATTTCCTTTGGAGATATTTTGTCATCTCTTAGTAACTTTGAAAAATATATGATACCAAGAATTGCTAACCTAAGTTGAGTATCTAAAAGGTAATTTATAAAAGTAAAGTTGATGGGGCCGGTGCTGTGGGCGCAGTGGGTTAACGCCCTGACCTGAAGCGCCAGCATCCCATATGGGCGCTGGTTCTAGTCCTGGCTGCTCCACTTCCGATTCAGCTCTCTGCTATGGCCTGGGAAAGCAGTGGAAGATGGCCCAAGTCCTTGGGCCCCTGCACCAGCATGGGAGACCCGGAGGAAGCTCCTGGTTCCTGGCTTCAGATCAGCGTAGCTCCAGCCGTTGTGGCCATTTGGGGAGTGAACCAGTGGATGGAAGACCTCCCTCTCTCTCTCTCTCTCTCTCTGACTCTCCGCTCTCTGTGTAACTCTGACTTTCAAATAAATAAATCTTAAAAAAAAAAAAAAGTAAAGTTGATGCTTTGAGATGCAATGATTTTTAACAGCCCTTATCTCAACTGTTGAGAGACAGTGTTTTCTTTTTCTTCATACTACTCATTCAACTCTTTACTTAGTGCAGTGTTAATCTTTTGAGTACAAAGTTAACTGAAAATAGAACTTTGTAAAAAGTAAGAATAGGAATAAGAGAAGGAGGAAGGAGAAGGGTAGGAGCACGAGTGGGAGGGAGGTTAGAAAGTATCACTATATTCCTGAATCTGTATATATGAAATATATACAAGGTGTGTATAATTTAATTTAACAACAACAACAACAAAACCACATAGTTTACCTAGCATCTTGAAGGAAGACCGTGATTTATACTTTTAGCCCCATCAGTTTATAACTTCTGTAGGAGCATACGGTTGTGATGGGCTCAGGAACTTATATACTGGTACTGCATTGATGGTCCCACAAACCACCCTTCTACAAAGCCTTCTACAAATAACATGAGTTATTTGCTTAAGGATGATACCAAGATGGTTAAGAAATGATCCTCTTTCTGAAGAGTTTATAGTGCAGGAGTAGTCAAAAATCTTAGCAGTCAAATTACTTAATTTCTTTATGAGGAAGAGAGATAACCAGACACACTTAAAATACAGACAAAACTCCCAACTGCCAGTTCATTCCCCATATGCCTGCAATAGCTGGGACCTCAAGGAGCTGAAGCCAGAATCTGGGAACTGAATCCAGGTCTTCCATGTGCCGGGACCTTATTACTTGAGCTATTACCTGCTGCTTCCAGGTGATCTGCACTGGCCAAAAGGTGGGATCAGGAGCCAAAGCCGAGTTGCAAATCCAGGCACCCCAAAATGGGACAGGGGCATCTTAAGTAATAGGTCAAGGACCGGTGCTGAGGCATAGCAGGTAAAGCTACCGCCTGCAGTGCCAGCATCCAATGTGGGCCCTGGTTTGTGGCCCAGATGCTCCACTTCTGATCCAGCTCCATGCTATAGCCTGGGAAAGCAAGAGAAAATGGACCAAATCCTCAGGACCTGGAAGAAGCTCCTGGCTCCTGGCTTCAAATCGGCTCAGCTCTGGCCTTCATAGCCATCTAGGAAGTATACCAGTCCATGGAAGACCTTTATCTCTCTGCCTCTAACTCTGCCTTTCAAATAAGTAAGTAAATCTTTAAAAAAAAAAAAAAAGTCGTAGGTCAAATGCCTGCATCAGCAATCAAATTATAATAAAACAAAGTAGACTAAACAACAACAAAAATCCCACAGGTACACATGAAGCTCCAGAGGATGAAGAGGTTATTTCTTGGAGGGAGGAGATCTCTACCCTTGGAAGAAGCAGCTTTTAGTTGGATTGTAAAAGCAGCATTTGAACATTGATGGTAAACAGGAAAGGCAAAAATGCGTGTAGTAAATGGAAAAGCAGAGAGAATGAATGCATGGGCACATGGAATCGCTTAATTTGTGTGGGGTGAGAAGAAACCAGGCTGAAAAATCTGGCTGGCTTCAGTTATAGGAGTGCTTTGAATGTCCAGCCAACAAACCTATAAATAATTCAAAAGGAACTGTGCACCACTGAAGGGTTGTAGAGAACCAGTTATGCACAATTGTAATTTAGGAAGATTAAAGCCAGCCTCTGGCGATACTGGGCATTGTACACCCGCTCTGGTCTCCAAAACCCAGTCCGACAATCACAGACACTATCAATTTGATGTTGTATGGAGTGGCCAGATGGAAAGTGACATCAAGGTCAATGCCTGCTTCCTTTTTATCAAGTAGTTACGATCTACCTGTTCCACTGACCAACAAGAAATGTTCACTCACTCTCAAGGAGTCACTCACTCTCAAGTCAATTTTTAGACTAGGTAACACAAACTAAGATGAGAATACCAAAAAGATACACCTGCAAGTGTTACCCAAGAAAAACTACATCCAGAACACACACACACACACACAGGTAGACGTCTCCATCTTCTAAAATACTGCCACTAGAAAAAGTTCCTGTTAGGGTCATTTGAGGTAGCACTGGTACTCAGTGCGTTTTCTTGTGAAAATAAACTTAGAAAAGGCCAACTGTGTTTGTATGCCTGGTGCCTTCAAAAGTGCCCAGCACTAAAGTGTATGAGACAACAATGGCTTTGCTTACCACTTGGAATCTTTTTCAGGATATCATCAGCATAAATCAATAACTCACTTGAATATTCATTCATTCTCTCATAATACCTCTGCATATATACATACACATGATTATGTGAGTATAACTCCCCTTGGGCACTCATGTATGAATATATGGCACCAAAATTATTTAATTTCCTTGCAAAGTGTATCAAACTCAAATTTGAAATTTACATTTCTACCTCTTCTAAATGTTTTATGTAATCACATTGAGAAAAAAAGAAAAGTCCCAGTCACATAAAATTTTAATATATAATTTACATTAAATTAGAATGGTATCATCTTTCATAGGAATGTAATGAAAAGATTTTATATGAAAAAACCCAAGATGAAGCAGAAACCAAATAATACACAAGTAATGAATATTCAAACTACATCTTAATGATATTCTATACATCTCTGTTAATATGTATCTCTAAAACAACATGTGCTCACTGAATAAAACCCTTAAAAACTTACAAAAATGTGATTTTGACTTTTTTGCTCCATTGTAACTATTTCTTCATCAAGAGTAAAAATGAAACAAGCATAATATTCTAGCTTCTGGCTTTAGTTCACATAATCTCTTCATCACTAATTACTGATTGTTTTTTTAAAAAATTACACAAAATGAATACTTTATAAAGTGTCACCAGAATCGTCAATATCCTTTGCAATAACATATTTCCTTTAAAATAAATTCATTTCAGTGCATATCAGTACACTTGTAAGTAATCAAAAGCTGTTTTTTATTCTATTTTTTATCCTAAATTGAGTTACTATGATAATATATAATACCAAGGAGAAAGAGATTCTATATTCCAGAACTGCAACATAAAATGCATTTGAGATGTTAAACTCAGGATTAATGATGATAAACTTATCCTTGGAACCTTCCCATCTTTGCCATTTGACTTTCACGTGGAAAGTCACCCAACAGTTGACTCAGACTTCCATAGGTCAGTTGAGAACAGGTGTCATAACCATGTCAAACAATAGTCAGAGATGAACTCAACACTCTATCTTATTCAAGCCAATTCTTACTTATTTGCAATACTCTATTAGAGAATTCTGAATGCCTGAACACGTGATGAAACTCTGCACTCGGATTTAAACACCTATAAAAATTGGTATCAGAGAGCTGGAGAAGCTAATTTGCTCTTGTACTACTACATATTCAGAGAATGACAAAGAGGTAAAAAATCTTCACCGTGCTGTACTTGAGGTGATAGGGCTGGACAGGCTACCAACACTCTCAGAAAGGAGAAAGCGAGCACCCTACCTTTTTAAAAATTCCATATACTCGGTATGCTTGATGAGTCCCGTCCGCATCATTATCGTCTGGAAACATTGTCGATCAATGGCCCACAGTTTCACGTTTACAAGAGCTAGAGGAAAAGGAAAACAAACAGGGCAAAATTAATTAAAGAATCTCAACTGTGAACAACATCCTGCAAAAGAGACGTGTTATTCATGAGAGGTTTGGAAATTATTAACCTTTCTCACACGTTTAAAGCTGATATAATAATGTTATTCTATTTCATTAAAAACAGTGTGGATGCTTACAGGCAAATCTAGTTCATCATTTTCTCTACTAGTGTCACTGCCTACTAGGAAGGTTTCTGTTGCCCATGTGTCCCTAAGGGATCAGAGTGCCTAAGCACATGTTGAAAGGATTTAGTCATTCAAATTATGAAGAAAATGGCATGGAGGGACACTGAGGCTGACAGGAACTAAAACTCCTTGGTAATTATAGAGTTATATGACTCATATAACTGCATTTTAATTGTAAAAATACACATTAAAAACAACATTAAGATTTAGGGGGAGTTTTCCAATAATTGTATAATAACCATTATACAATACTTTCTATACAAAGCTTACTTCACAAATTATAATCTGTGCCCAAAATTGCAACATGGAAGTTCTATTAGAAATTTTAGTTAAATTTTAATTTCTACCCTCCCACATCCTTATATTTGACTATGTGTAATCAGGTGTTGAAGTCAAAAACTACAGAACTGCATTATTTGAGCTATTAAGTACAGAGCTAACAAAAAAAGTTTAATTTTTAAAAAATGGCAGATGCTTTAGTATATAACAGAATAATAAATCAAGATAAACTTAGGTTTTATAAGATAAGCATAATTTAATTCTTTGTAATTTAATTTTTGTGATGGGTTTATGAGAGGTTTCTTATTCCCTTTACACACACACATACACACACACACGAATGTATATAAAATGTCTTCATATTCTAATACAAAATATTTTAAGAGTAGAGAAAAGGTGTGTAGGTTGTTGAATATGGCTGCTGTATGGGACCAGCACATAGTTTAATGAGCCAAACATGGAAACATTGAAAGATGCCTTTCTTTCTTCTTCTTGGTTCTCAGACTGAGCCCAGTGAATTCAAGAGTTCATGACTGAGGATGACAGGGAGAAAATATTACCAATACAATGTGTGTGTGTGTGTGTGTGTGTCCTGATTGGAGAGGGTAGAGGGAACACACTAAGTAAAAGGAATATTGTATCACAGTGAAACCTACATTTGAATCATAGACAAGTAATTATTCTTTGCAAAATTGTTGGAGGCTAACAAAATAGAATCATATTTCTTCCTTGGCTAGTTCTTCACTAGGGAAAAAACACTCAGTTAAGTGGCAAAGGAACGAAATAGCAAAAAGTGGTGTTCACATGGCTTCATTCTAAATAGCCTTTTAAAAATCACATTTCTTCAGACATAAAGCTGTCATAGGTATTCTTCAGCCATATTCTAGTTCCTCTGCTGACTTCAGGTTCTTTTCCAGAATGCCCATGACTTGACACAAATCCTAAGATTGGATGAGATAGCCACAGAGGACTGGGAAAATCAGGAAAAAATTTCTAAGAAATAGAACTGGAGTGGGACCTTGAAAAGTAGCAAAAGTTGAACCAGATGAGAGATGCATAAGGGGGAACTGGACAGGTAAATTAATTGAAAAAGAACACAGCTGAGAATGATCTCAGGGATCCAGGCAGGAGTCTCCCTTCCCACTAGAAATTAGCTTTTCATTCAATAACCAATAGGTACTTTTGTTGATAAACGAAATTTATTACATGAAATTCAGCTATAAAAACACCTACACAAGAATGTAAGCCTAGGTGCTTTCTATGGTTGCATTAAAGTATACTGCCTGAATTTGAGATCATCACTGTATTTAAAGATGACTGTTAAGCAGTCATTCCCAGAATTTAATAATTTCATTTCATTTTTTTGGTTTCTACTTGCATGGGCTATTGACTATCTCTAAGCAAAACTTCGTTCCAGATAATAGCACTACATGATAATGAACATGGCTTGATGAGATTGCAAACTTGTACATGACCTTGGGCAAGATGTCAAAACTTTTTATGTTCAACCAATGTACATATTAGCCAACTCAGCACTTCACAGGTGGGTGAGCATGACTAATCATCACCCTGCATTCTTATTAAAAACATGGCATATTCGACTTGTGAATAACATCTTGCTTCTTAAAGAGACTGCTGGAGTCTAAGTCTGTTGTTTCCAGAACTTCAAGAGACCCTTAAAAAAAGAAAAGAAAGTCTCCTCACGTACTTTTGATCTTAAATGGCCTAGTAATCTTTGTTAGGAATAGCACTTCTCAAATAAAATCCCAGTGATTTCCATGATAACTGTTGTTGAACATTTACAGCTGAAGGGCATAAAGCAGAGACAGTGTTCAGAAGGGAATGTTCTCTTCTGTTCAAGTGTGCATCTAAAATTCTTTGCTGGAACATACCTCATTTTTTCAGGTTCAGGTTGCATTCCTACTCAGTGGAAAACAGAAACTCCCATTACTGGCAGATCTGTGGCACAAGTGTGGTGGAATAAGAAAGCCATGCCACGATGGCTGCTGGCAACAGAGCCTGCCTGGCAACAGGCTGTGATTGGATGGCTTCGGAAACCACATGGTAACGGAGCCCGCATGGCAATAGGCTGTGATTGGATGGCTTTGGAAACTACATGGCAACAGAGCCTGCCTGGCAACAGGCTGTGATTGGATGGCTTTGGAAACTGCCTGGCAACAGGCTGTAATTGGTTAGGGCATAAACTGCCCCTTGACTGGATTGGCTGCCTTGGCTATACATGCTGCTGTACCAACTGAAATAAATGAGTCTGAGAGCTGCTTGCCTCTGGCCTGCTTTCACTCTACTCCTGGGGTCTGTGTGGTGACTCCATGCCTCTTGCCTCCACCACGCTCTTCCTCACAGAATGAATCCACAGCAACACACAAGTATACTGAGAACACCTTCAACAGCAAACAGCTTTCATTTAGGAGATTATAGAGGAAGAAGCCACAAAACATGATTCTGGATTTGGCTTATTTTTTTTTAACATCATAAATATCTGTATCCAATTCAAATTCTCAAAGAATATTGAGAAAGCATATGTAAGTTTAAAGTTCTTACAGACTCAAGTATTTACTCAGTCCTATTTAACACAAATATGGCAGACACTGACCCTACAAATAAGGGATGGAAACAAACTTATATGCCCTACCCTGTGAACACGAGATTTAGTTCAAAAATCAATAAGCTACTGTCCATGCCATACCTGGAGTGTGGTCTGTTTTTGTAGTCTACTAGCTAAGGGAAGGTTTTGTGTTTTTACAAGTTGAAAATTTTTAATGTAGCATATTTTTGACATTTAAGAATTACATGGAACAAATTTCAGCATCCACAAATAAATTCCAATGTCCATAGAAGTCTTATTGGAACACAGCCATGCCCATTCATTTATATACTGTCTCCGGATGAACTAATTACAAAAGAGACAACATGGACAATAAAGCCTAAAATATTTCCTATTATCTCGGCCTTTATAGAAAGTACTTGCTTACCCATGGTCTAGTGTAATAAAAAAAAAATCAAGGGATAATTGCTACCATGGGGAAAATTTCTGGAGCTGTGAATTCACAGAAAAAGCAATACTCACTATCTGCAGAGGGGAGGCACTGGCTTGAAGAAGGCTTTACAGAAAGCCATTAGCTCAGCAAGGGTTTTTTTTTTTCTACCTGGTGTTGTAGACTGAATGCTTTTGTTCCTCCCAAATCATGAGATGAAGTTGTAACCCCATAGACGATGGTGTTGGGAGGCGGGACCCTTGGGAGGTAATGATCTTTAGATGAAGTCATACAATGGTGTCCACGTTACATGAGTAGTGTCTTTATAAGAGGAGGAAGGTAAATGAGTCAACTCCTTTCTGTACATATGCACCAAAGAAAAGCCATGTGAGGACCTCACCAGGACAAGAGGTATCATCCAGAACCTGACCATGATGGCACTCTGATCTTAGAGTTCTGGCCTACAAAACCAAGAAATTTGTTCCTCTGGCACCCAGCATCTTACGTGGCCTATTTGATATAAAATCCTGGTTTCCACAGAGCCCCAAGAAGTATGCAGATGGCACTCAAGGGATTCTTGAGTGTGAGGAGAAAAAAAACACCGCCTTTATTTTTACTACCCTATAGCTGAAATTTAGCATTTCTCTCCATTGTAAACATAAGCAACAAATCACACTTACAGTTTGTCTCCAAGAGAAACCATGGCTATTTTTGTATCACCCTACATTTGCTACAGATATCTCCAACACAATTTACAGTAATTACTACTTTGAAATTACAGGAATTACAAAATCTACCTTTGTATTTTTTTAAAGTTGCCAGGTTCATATTTTATTAAATATTCTATTAAAGTAAGTATTTTACAATACATTGAACTTAAGTGGTTTCCTTTATTATCCTGTATGTTATATGCTTTTAAAACATTAATTGTAGTGGAGTCCATATGCTTCACCAGACTGACTAAAAGGTTCACGGCAGGAGGAAGATTCAGCACTGCTCTAGGTCGGTGTTGTGGCACAAGTAGAGCTGCTGCCTACAGAGCCAGCGTGCCCTATGGCTGGTGCTTCAAGTCCCAGCTGCTCTACTTGCAATCCAGCTCCCTGCTAGCAGCCTGGGAAAAGTAGCAGAGGATGGCCCAAGTACCTGGGTCCCTGCCACCCATGTGGGAAACCTAGAAGAAGCTCCTGGCTTTGGCCTGGCCCAGTCCTGCCATTGTGGCCATTTTAAGTGAACCAGCAGATGGAAGACTTCTCCCTTCCCCACTTCCTCCCTTCCCCCTCCTCTATCTCCTCCTAACTTTCAAACAAATAAATCTAGAAAAAAGAAATAGGTTGGTGAAGGAAGTAGAGGGAAGGGTAAGGGCAGGGCTGATACTTAGCTGGTCTGAATCCACGGGGATGTGCCAAGTGTTAGAAAATCAAAATACTTCTAGCTATTTAATACACACTTTCCCAAGTTTCTCAGTTGTTTCTCAGGACCCCATATGATGTCCACAGTTCAGCAATGAAAGGGTTCACACTAAGCTAAACAGAAGCCTCCTGGACTCTGCTCCAGACAAAGCATGCCAAGGGAGCCGCTTCATACTTCTAATGCGACTCCACAGCCACCCCCAGCACTTAGCAGAAACAGAGATCTAGTCTGCAGGTATAAAGAAGACAAAGTGACTCTGGGGAGAGGCTGCAAGGTTGAGATCCTGGATAACTAGGAGGTAATCAGATGTGAAACTCAGGTGGAAAGGGAAGCACAGAAAGCAAAGGTTTTTGTACGCTTTGCTGCGAAGCTGGGACGAGATCCTGCTGTCAGTGAAGAGGGGCCCTGGAGGACTTAAAGCAGGCGATTCCCTTCAAAGAGAGTAGACTGGTGGTAGTCTAATGGTGCACTGGAGGACAGGACCGGGGTGGAGAGATGAGGGGGAGAGAGAGATGGAGACAGAGAGTAGGTAGCAGCTGTTGCAATTATTTATCCCGGCTGGCATTCTCCAGCAATAGCCAGGAATTCAGAGGTGGCTGAATGTGAAAGGCAGCAGGGACTTTAAAGAGACAGCAAAGGTTAAGGAAAAACAACCTGACCTTAACACTCAACTCTCTAACCCAGACACAGGAGTAAAGTAATAGAGCTGCATAAAGAATGCTGTGTTTATATTGTTCAGAAGTATAAATGTCAATGTAGTTGTAAATAGTTGCTTTTTCTTAAAAGACATGATTTTATTTGAAAGGTAGAATTATAGAGACAAGGAGAGAGAGAGAAGGGAAGAGAGAGAGAGACAGACAAGGAGGGGTGGGGAGCAAAACAGAGTGATCAATCTTTTATCCACTGGTTCATTCCCTAAACAACCACAACGGTCAGGCCAAAGCCAGGAGACAGCAAATCCATCCAGGTCTCCCACGTGGACACAGGGGCCCAGGGCCCAGGGCCATCCTCTGCTGCTTTCTCAGGCACATTAGCAGGGAGGTGGATGGGAAGTGGAACAGCTGTGACTCGAACCAGCGCCCATATGGGATGCCAGAGTCACAGGCAGAGACTTAGCCTGCTACTCCCATTGCCAGCTACAAAAATAACCTTTTTAAAGAGAACTGGGGCCAGCGCTATGGCGTAGTGGATAAAGCTGCTCCACTGCCAATCTAGCTCTCTGCTACAGCCTGGGAAAGCAGAAGACGGCCCAGGTCCTTGGCCTCCTGCACACACATGAGAGACTCCTAAGAAGCTTCTGGCTCCTGGCTTTGGATCGGCACAGCTCCGGCTGTTGCGGCCATTTGGGGAGTGAACCAGTGGATGGAAGACTGGAAAACTTCACTCTCTCTGCCTCTGCCTCTCTGTAACTCTGCCTGTAAATAAATCCTTAAAAAAAAGGAGAACCATGTACATCCTAAATTGATTTGTGGTGAGCCAAATGAGCTCTTTTCTTCTTCATTATAAATAGAAAACTACATTTGCCAACTATTTTCTCATACTTTTAAATCATCCTCACTGTAAAAAAAAAAAATTATCTTAACAGCATTCTGGACTCACTTGATTCAACAGATATTTACACTCTAGAAATAAATTGCCAAGTTGCTGTAAATCCTTGAACAAACACTTTAACACTCAGCTTTGGGCTTGTTAAAGAGGACAAGTAAATTTTACATTTTGGGGACAATTTCTCCTCTAATAAAAGTCAATCAAGATGGTACACAAATGGCCAGTCAGAACATGAAACAATGCTCAACATCCCTCAACATTATGAAAATGCAAATCAAAACCACAATGAGATTATACTTCACGGCCACTAGTATAGCTATTATTTAAAAATACAGAAAATAAGTGTAGTAAGGATTTGGAAATACTGGAACCCCTGTGTGAAACAGAACAGTGCAGCTACTATGGAAAATGGTATGGTGGTTTCTCAAAAAAAATTAAACATAGAATTAACATATGGTCCAGCAATTCTACTTATCGGTATATGCCCCAAATAAATGAAAGCCAAGACCTGAGCAGGTGTTTGCACAGCAATATCTGGTAGTACTCACAACAGCTGAGAGCTTGATACAATTTAAACGCCCTTTAAGGGAGGAACAGATAGGAAAGGGAATATAATTCCTATACCTACCACAACATGTATAAACATTGTTCTTTGTGAAATAAGCCATATACATAGGGACAATTATTCAACTACACTGAACTGAGGTACCTCGAAGAACCAAACTCATAAAGATCAAAGTAGACTCACTGTTACCAGGGGCAGAGGAAGGGAGAAGAGGACGTTATTGTTTAAGAGAGTCTCAGGTTGGGAGGATGAAAACCTAATACAGAGAGACAGTGACCATGGTTGCCCAACAGTGTCAATGTACTTCATGCCAATGAATTGTACACTTCAAAACAGCCTGTCTTAGGCTATGCATTTTACCATAAAAAAAGAAAAAATTGACAATATGGATTGATTTCATATTTTCCTTTGTTTTGGTTTTCCATGAGCCTCACATCCGTATGTATAAAACAAGTCTCAGATACCTAGTGTATCCAAGGCACAGCTCATGAGCAGGCTCTGTGGCAGATCCCTCTTCGTCCCCAGCTTCTCTTCTGCCTCGAGCCAGCCCTTTCCCTTCAAGTTACAACATGCTGATCCCATACCATTGCCAACCTATGATAATTTCCTACACACTGATCCTCTATAACTCCCAAACTTTCTCGCAAGGCCCAGATCAAAGATATTTGTGTCAGTCAGTTTTTGTCAGAGAAATAGAACCAGTAAGATGTAAGTAGATATGTAAGGAAATTTATTATGGGAATTAGCTCATAAAATTTGGAAGCCAAAAAACAAATAACCAATAAAATATAAATAAATCCAAGAAGTGTGACTTTATCCCTCTTCTGCCTTTTGTTATATCTGCTCTTTCAGTGGATTAAATGACACCTGCTGTCATTGGTGAGAGTGGATCTTCCTCACTCAGTCTACTGATTGAAAAGCTACCCCTGGCCGGCGCTGCAGCTCACTAGGCTAATCCTCTGCCTGTGGCACCGGCACACTGGGTTCTAATCCCGGTCGGGGTGCCGGATTCTGTCCTGGTTGCCCCTCTTCCAGGCCAGCTCTCTGCTATGGCCCAGGAGTGCAGTGGAAGATGGCCTAAGTCCTTGGGCCCTGCACCCCATGGGAGACCAGGAGAAGCACCTGGCTCCTGCCTTGGGATCAGTGCGGTGTGCAGGCCACAGCGGCCATTGGAAGGTGAACCAACGGCAAAGGAAGACCTTTCTATCTGTCTCTCTCTCTCTCTCTCACTGTCCACTCTGCCTGTCAAAAAAAAAAAAAAAAAAAAGAAGGAAAAGAAAAGCTACCCCCTTTAATTATACTATTCAGGAATCATATTTTACCAAGTATCTTGATATCCCTTATCCCAGTAACACTGACAAAAAATTAAGCATAATAGCATCTTTTAAATACTATTTTCACTTGGCAGGTAGAACTTCTTGCAAGCTTATTTATATTCTTCTCATGCTTGACTTTTAAATCTACACCATCCAAAATAATAGCTGAAGCCACATGTGACTATTGAGCACTTGAAACAAGGCTAGTGTGGACTGATACAATGCATAAATTACATAACAGACTCAGAAGACAGAATGAAAAGAGTTTGTTAACCTCTTATGAGTAATCTTAGACTGGTTACAGGGTAAAATAATTTGGATATAGCAGATTAAATAAAAATATTCCAGGGGCTGGCACTGTGATACAGTGGGTTAAGCTGCTACCTGTAATGCTATCATCCCATAGTGGAGTCCTGGCAACTTAAATTCCAATCCAGCTCCCTGCTAACATACCTGGGAAAGCAGTGGAAGATGGAAGTGCTTGGGTCCCTGCCACCCACATGGGAGACCCAGAGAAGTTCAATGCTCCTAGCTTCAGCCTGTCCTCAGATCTGGCCATTAATGTCATCTGGGGAATGAATGAGCAAATAAAAGATCTCTCTCTCTCTCTCTCTCTCTTTCTCATTCTGCTTTTCAACTAAATAAATCTTCTTTTTAAGAATTCTGAAAAAATTTTCTTCAGTTTTAAACACATGGCCAAATAGTATAAAGTTATATTTATTGCTCATAATTTTAAATATCAGTGCTATTCAAAAACAGTATACATATATATTCCTGTCTTTGCTGTATCATTCTCTTATTTGCTGGAAAGGCAAAAAGTAAGAATACATCAAATGTATCCTGAATTGAAGTATGTGCGTATGCCTAAATACTGAAGTGTGTATCTGTCTCAATAAAAACCTATATTCTTATACTTCACTAAGAAATCACCACAGATCCCTATCATCCTTTTGAGGAGAACACTGGTTTTCCAAACTTCTCTCCCCAACACTACTTGAGTCTTCTGACAAGGATGCCAAAGTATTTTATTTTTTCCTCAAGTCAACTCCTATTTTTCAGGAACATTTTCAGATAGTATTTGGGTTTCCTTTAATATTTTTGCTGATTGTCATTAGTTTATTATCCTCCCTCTCCTTCGACATTAAAGAATCAGCTTATTCTATAACAGCCCTAAATATGCACCCAAAGAATTCCAAAAGTTTTATCCCGCCCTGCCTTCCATGATGTGCGAATCATCTGTGATCACTCCAAGGCTTCGGGAGACAGAGTCAGAGGTCTAGAAGAGAACTTCAGGGGCTCCATTGAGTCCACAACCCCTTTCCAGCATCACTAAGGCATATGTTAGCCTTAAGCAAAATCCCAATTGCCAGAATTTTCTGCGACAAATGCTTCCGATTTAGAAAAAGCATCTGCTGTTAGCTATTCATCTGGAACACACCATGTCTCCATGATGCAAATTGCTTCTCTGTTGGTTGGGAGGGTATGCTTTAACCTTTCTTGCCTACAAAAGTACATCTTAATGATCTATGTGATATGAAGGGAATGAGTTGTAAAATTAGAAATTACAGGTAAGAATCATCATTATAGATGTAAAAATAGAAAACTTGGCCAGTGCCATGGCTTACTAGGCTAATCCTCCACCTGTGGCACCGGCACCCCAGGTTCTAGTCCCGGTTGGGGCGCTGGATTCTGTCCCGGTTGCCCCTCTTCCAGGCCAGCTTTCTGCTGTGGCCCAGGTGTGCAGTGGAAGATGGCCCAGGTCCTTTGGCCCTGCACCCACATGGGAGACCAGGAGAAGCACCTGGCTCCTGGCTTCGGATCTGCGCAGCGCGCCGGCCGTGGGACCACTTGCGGGGTGAAACAATGGAAAAAGGAAGACCTTTCTCTCTGTCTCTAACTCTGCCTGTCAAAAAAATAAATAAATAAATATAGAAAACTCACCCACGGTGTCATGGTATTATATATTTGAAAGGGTTTGGGGTAGTTGATTGTTCTGTAATGCAGTAGACAGAAATGAAATAGTTGCTGTTCTAAATTCTGCTCAACTTTCTATCTTGCACCATTTAACTTGTAAAGGCCAAGTGGCAACTTTTCAAAATTAAAAAATGACCAAGACAATGATCTTAAAATGTAAATTTACTTTAAAATATTAAGGATTCTGGAAGGACGAAGTGGATGGTGATCTATTTTAGAACAAAGATAACTATTTTTGTATGTTTGAATATTTACATTATGACAGGAATGTTGTATCTGGTTTATTAGTATCTGTTTATTATACAGGAGACAGACACTTCACCAAGTTTGTAAAAATGGAATTAATGGAGCTGGCACTGTGCAGCAGCAGGTTAAGCTGCTGCCTGCAGTGCTGGCATTCCATACAGGTAACAGTTCAAGTCTTGGCTCATCCACTTTTAATCCAGCTGCCTGCTAACACACCTGGGAAAGCAACAGAAGATGGCCAAAGTGCTTAAGCCCCGGCAATCATGAGGAAGACCTGGATGAAGCTCCTGGCTCCTGGCTTTGGCCTGGCCCAGCTCTGGACATTGCAGCCATTTGGGGAGTAAACCAGAGGATGGAAGATCGATCGATCTCTCTCTCTCTCTCCCTCTCTCTGCCTCTTCCTCCCTCTAACTCAGCCTTACAAGTGAATAAATAAATCCTTTAAAATGGAATTTAAAGTATTTTGGTGCAAAATTTTAAAACTCATGTATAGTTTTCTTACTAGGCATTTTCAATGAATCCATGAGTTATCCTTACCCTCTTTCTACAATATAGCAACTCTCTAAAGGCTAACTTTTTGCCCAAGTCACACATATAATTAGAGTCAATTCCATTGTGACTCAAAGCCTGGTTCTCTTCACTAATATTTGCTTCTTAACACGGGTTTAAAATTCTGCTTCCCTTCATTTTTGGCCTATATTACCATCCTACTCATTTTTTACAACATGCTCAGAGACCACAGGAATAAATAATATAAATTTGACAGCAATCATTGAGGTGGGGAGGATTTCTCTGAATTAAAGCACAGTGGCTTGGAAATTTTACCCCAAATTTTTAATGTAATGGGAAGCTTCAAAGCTATTTTATACCCAAGGCAGGCTCCTCCTGGCCTTCTACCTTTTACCCCTTGTCTCTCTTTTGACAGTCAACACTGGTTCACACCTGGGAGGCTCACATCCCCCAACCAGAGTCACCAAAAGGGCCCTCCTCTCTTTTTTATGTATATAACTTTATTGAAAACATTTTATGTGGAGATATACCACTCTGATGAACTGGAAAATTCAATTCCATGTAGATTCCCATTTTCCAAGTGGATCTATAGATTCTAATGAGTTCCATTATGATCTCAGAGGGGATTTTATTGGTGGAAGTTGAAGACAAGCTGATCCTAAAATTTATATGGAAGAGCAAGGGCCAAGAATAGATCTTAGTGGGTCATTCTCTAAGGGAAGGGAACAGAGGTAGCTAAGAAGATCCATGGAACTAAAGAGAAAACTTAATCACGGCATATTCAGTGGATCAATGTATACTGCAGGGAAAAGGAATGGCCCACAGCCAAACACAATAATTGATACATCTCAGAAACAAAACAGGAAGTAAAAAGGCATGTCACCAGAGTGTACACTCTGTATGAGTCCATTTGTAGAAAACACATAAACACGCAAAAGTGATACAAACCTATGTCAGAAAAGCAAAGCAAGGGAACACCTAGCACATGACAGTGTCCTCCCACCAGCGAGGGCTCAGAGGAGACCCTGCAGGAAATGGTAACTTTCCCAAATGGGTTGGGGGTGTGTGTTTTACAAATAATTTTGCACCTCCCAACCATGTAATGAAAATCATGACGATACCCTGGAGTGTGAGGGGTGACTGGGAGGAGGAGTCAGGGCAAGTCTGCCAATGCTGACGTGTAGCACCAAGTACAGGGCATACCAAGTCCCCAACATCATTAAAAAATAGTGGACTAACCAACCACCTTGACAGCTTCATCCTCTCGGGCATGCCCAGAGCCTGCAACAAAGGCTCTTCAGGCATGTTTGGCCTTAAGATTAAGCCAAGAGTTAGGACACCCATGTGCCATACTGTAGTGTCTGGGTTCAAGTCAGGTCATAGGAGTGCTGGCCCCAAGCCCACTCCCAGGTGGTCTGGCCCCACAGCAACAGCATCCTGTGGAAGAGCAGCCCGGCCACACACAGCCGTGTCCCCACCACGCTGTCCTCTCGGTTTCTTTCACTGAAAGCCACCTAAAGAAGCATTGTGCTTCACTTTAAAGGATCCATTTTTTTTGCACTAACTCCCAATTGAATTGAAATAGTCATTTTTAAAAAATGTATTTGAAAGGCAGAAAGACAAACACAGAGATAGGAAGCTTCTTCATTAAGCATTCATTCACTTCCCAAATTCTTGCAACTGCTGGGGCTGATCCACGGTGAAGCCAGGTGCCTAGAACTCAACCTGGGTCTCAGCTACCTGATCGTTACCTGCTGACCCCTCAGGGTGTGGATTCACAGGAAGCTGGAACTGGAAACATAGCTTGGACACAAATCCAAACATTTTGATATAAGGTGAAGAGCGTCCCCAGTGGCATCTTAACTGCTATACCAAATGCTCAGCCTGAAAAAGTTATTCTGAGAAGTCAAAGCCATGTGAACCTTCCCAAGTCTGGCTGATGACAATCACCAAAGACAGCAAGGACAGATGTGTGGGATGACTCAGGTGTGCCAGAGAAAACCACTCATCCAGAACCATAATCATGCCTCTCCCTTCTTGTTGGCTTGAAGCCCGATGGCATCAAAATGCAAGTGCCAGCTAGCAATGGGTTCTAGGTATATAAAACAGAAGTATGGAAGCAGGTGTCCCAGTTTCTCCCTCATAGTCCTTGTTCACAATACATTGTATTGTCATATCCATTGAACCAAAATTAAGTTACTTGGTAAATTGTGTATACTTAATTCTATTAAAAAAAAAAAACTGGTATCAGAGACTGAGGATTGGCTTACTAAGACAGAAATGTAGGAATGAGAAAATGAAGAAAGAAACTGAATCTTAGGTCATCTAAAATGACCCTGGCATGACACAAAGATCAAGAAGGAAGAAGGAATTTACTTCTAAGGATATATGTGGGTTTTTGCATAACTCAGAACAAATTAGGGACAAGATAAGTCAACAGGTTCACAGATAAAAGTGAGTCACAAAGACTGAAATTTTCGAAGTCCTGTCCTGTGAAGAATAGTAAAGATCACATAATTACTGAGTACTGTAACAAAATAATCAGCTAAAAAAATCATGCTATTCAATCAGTCCAGCAAGATTCATCTTCCCAAAGCATTATTCTAATCTACTCCACCCACAAAACACTCCACAGCTCCCTGCTGTCATAAATAAAGCCAATCTATTCATCCTTACATTTATTCCACATTTCCAGCTTCAAGAGCTTTCCAGCTTCATCTCCCATACTTCCATACACGTATCTTGTATTGCAGCCAAATTCAAAAACCATTTTATCCATGAGGACATCGTAGTTCACCTCAACTCAAATTTTTTTCTCTTTAAATGTCTAGAATCTCCTATGTCCCGCTCAGGACTTTTATCACCTGCTTCACAGTAATTCGTGCACTTGAGTTCTATCAGGCACCATATTCTATTCTGAGTCCTAAGATGTTTTCATGGGATTCATGAGTTTTTCTGGGTAAATACATGACTAGGTTATCAAGGGGAAATGCTGTCTGAAACCGATGAAAAAACTGAGGATAGTTAGCCTGGATAAGAGGAAGGAGAAACTCAGTATCTACACTGAAATATTTGAAGTGTATTAGCCTCAAGTCAATTTCGTGGAGACGTTTATAAGAGAATTGAGGGTTAGCCAGACATCAGGAGTCGGGAGGCATTTCTTACATTCTACAAGCATTACTGAGCTCTACAACGTGCCCAGAACTACACTAGGACCCAGTGACACAAAGATAAACAAGGACTAGACTTCCTCTCTGGTAATCTACAGAACAACTTGTTTTGCTTTTCATACTCTGTTTACACATTCATTTATTTCATTAATTCATAAGTTAAAAACCTCTAATTGTTCAATCTCAAGCTAAATTTGAACAAGTAATCCAAACTCATATCTTGCTGCTTCCTGTCTTTATTTCTTTTGGATCCCTAATCTTTAAATTTGTATATACAGTTTTCACTGAGACACCATTGTCTTATTTAAGCACACAAATAACTGGGTTAAAACTCAATTTCTGACTTGCCAAGGACAGCACTAAGACCAGTAATAAGACTGTATAGGTTGGTAACTTTGACTCAATTGAAAGACAAAAAGAGTTTAACCATGGCTATTTAAGATTCGTTTATTCATTTTAAAGATTTAGAGAGAGGGAGGGACGCAGAGAGGGAGAGAGATCTTTTATTCACTGGTTCACTCCCCAAGTGGTTGCAATGGTCAGGGCAGAACCAGACTGAAGCCAGGAGCTTTCATCCAGGTCACCCAAATGGATGGCAAGGACCCAAGCAATTAAGCCATCTTCCACTGCTTTTCCTAGGCCATTAGCATGGAATATGTTTGGAAGTAGAACAGCTGGGACACAACCAGGCACCCATATGGGATGGTGACATTGCAGGCAGCGGCTTTTGCTATGCCACAATGCTGGCCCCCATAGCTATATCTTGTGCTAACCCACCATAGAAAATATTCAAGAGGACTAGCTGACAAAATGATAGAGGAAAAGATTATGGAATTGGATCAGAAATGGAACCGAATCGTTGCCAAGGGCCCTGAAACCATAATTTAGAGTAGCTGCAGTATTTGTGCAGAGATATGAGGCAAAGATCTACATGGCTGAGTATAGAGTTATTGTGAGGTAATATCCTTCTGGTGTAGAGCATCGTTATCAAAAGGCTGATGGTTTAAGAGACAGACTAAGCCAGAGGTCAAACATTAAGGGAAAAATGATGACATTTGTCAACTTTAATAAAGGAAATGAGGCTTCAGTCAATGCTATCACAAAGTTAAAGACTTGAGAGATTCCAAAGAAATTGAGGAGGGAGACGGCATGCCTCAGTGAACAGTAATTTGGAATTTGGCCTGTGTGGGCATTTTACCTTCATTGACTTGGGGGTGTGTGACCTTGGCTATTAATTTAAGCTTTCATCCGTCTTTTCTAGGAGGTGAAAATAACAAGGTATATCTCATAAAACTGTTGTCAGAAATGAAAGGAGTAACTTATGGAAGATATTCAGTGTGGTACCTGGCACCTATAATATGAGGGTACTCAAAAATGTTCTTGGAAAATGGAATTAACAACAAGTTTGTTTCACTGCAAAAAGTTACGAAATCCAAGCACAGGGATCTTCAAAACTTTCATGGAAAATACATGCTATGACCAAACTGTGCATGGTTTTCAAAATCTGGTTGCACTGGAATAAGCTTATCTTTTAGATCCATTTTTTCGTGAACTTTATGCCAACCCTTCATATTAGTTCATCCATCACTGTACTTCAATGGTGCAACTCCAAGAATACAGAAAACAGAACAAATGAGCACTAACCTAGAGAGTAGTGACAATGAATGCAAAGACATTAACAAATAAAGAGTTAAGTTGAGAGTAGTCTTGGAATTGGTTCATGGAGAATAAAAGGATGCACTCTGGTGAACCACACCTACGTTTAGGAAGGGTGGGAGATTACAAGGGAAAGTTAAGACTAAGAATCACTGATAATGTATTGAAATGTGGCAAGTCCAGTCAATCAGCTTAAGCAACACAGTTCTTTTAAAAAAAGAGCTTGATCTTTGGGTTCCCAATACTCGGCACTTAATAAAGGCTCAATAAATATTTGCTAAATGAATAACTCATATATATTCCTCATATAGTTCTATTAGGTATAAAATGTTTTACAACTCTTCATTTCAGGATAACCTCATTCTCTTATAAGCACACCCTATATAATTTAATAGATGGCAACCCCCCAGGAAAGTTCCATAATCAAAAATTACTAAACAGATGGGTTTTTTTATTCTTTAGGAAAGGAAATAGGGGATGGTAATCACTGACTTTGATGAGGTATTTTCAATGGTCTCTCCAACACTTAAGAAGGGCTCAACTCAGTGAGGCTTGAGTTATGTCACATTTAAGGCCTCAATGCTAAGTTTCATCTGTGACAATGTCCTGGGATGGATTTTGCTGGCAGCTCTCTTACACTGACACCATTTCCTGCAGGTTGGACCATTTTGAACAGTGTGCCGAATTCAAAAATCTCAGCATATGTTTGGTAAATGTCACTGCACATCTGTGCATAACAACAGATTTTTCTTGAAATTCATTAAGGAAATGGGTATTACATCTGTAAGTCCTTTTGTCAGCTGGACTGGCTGCATCCCTAAATACTACACCAAGATGTTGAAAACATATGCTTATGTATTTGCTGAAATTCAAGGGAACAACTCAAAAAAGGCATACTAACAACTTTTCTTTACAAGTTGAACTATATTACTGTAGCTCAGAAATGTTCTAGTTTATTGTCCCAAAAGAAGTGTTTCCCTTTTCCTAGTCAGTTCTTATGTCATACTGATTCTCTTTCTGCAAATGGTGTTATTTATGCCAGAAGCCATATATCTGATGTATTCTTAATCTTTATTTCTTGAAGGGAAAATGAAGCCTTAAGATTATGTCTATCAGCTCCCTATCGTACCTCCCCTGCAGACCTCACTGTTGATATGTCGTACAAGTTTCCATTTTTGCTCTTACCCCTACATCACCTCTGTTCATTGCCACCCTAAGGCTAGGCTCAACAGTCCTAATTTATGAAACCTTCCAAGTCCTCACATAAAGATGGAAACCTTTGCTCCCATCTGGGTCCCATTAAAAATGTACATGACAAGGATGGTTAAGAGAAAACAGATGCAATACTACTTGGCACTTATTTTCTAGGCACTACTAGACTTTGAAATAGAAATGTCCCTTTTTGGCCCATCTCCTCTTCAGTAAATTATTATATGTAATTCTCTAACTTTGGCAGAATTCTTTAAAAAAAAAAAAAAACACCAGGAAGTGGATTTCTCTAACAGTCTTCTCCACTGGCAGATGACATCAAGAAATGTCAAGTGAGCTCAGCTGTTTTACATTTTCAAAATTGTCTGCTTTTGGCACAATTTGAGAATGCCATTTTCCTTCTTGTGATTTTTCTCATCTGAAGATGCACAGTGTTGCAAGAAAATTGATCATTTGAAAACAATTAGAGAAATGAGCTTCAATTGACATGAGTGCAGAGGTCGGTAGGGCTACAAAGCAGTATTTTCTTATATTTACACAGATCAAACAAACAGTATTGTCCACATTTTACAAGAGGATCTATGAATTCTTCAAGAGAAAAAAATCTGAATGATTTCTAGAAAGAAGAAATACAGTAAGCACGCTCTTTTTTCTTACAATGAGTACCATTCCCACACAATGCACCAATTTTGAATGCAGGACCCAATGATACTCCGAGTGCAATGCACCCACCTACCGACTTACATGGCAAGATAAACAGAAAAGGTCAGCTGGAATGCTTTAGAAAGTGATCATTCTGGCAAGATCACCAGGCTCTAACGCAAATCATAATGCAGAAAGGATATTGAGATTTTCAAGCCATTTGAATAGAAGTTTACAGTTTTCCCAGGACTTCTGCACAAATGGTTGTAATTTTGTCAACAATACTTAGATTAACAACAAGTTACAGGGCCAGCATTGTGGCTTAACAGGTTAAGCTGGCGCCTGAAATGCCATCATCCCAGATGGGTGCCAGTTTGAGTTCTGGCTGCTCTACTTTTGATGCTGCTCCCTGCTAATACACCTGCGAAAGCAGAAGATGGCCCAAGTTCTTCAGTCCCTGATCCCACACTGGAGATGCAGCTGAAGCTCCTGGCTTCAGCCTGGCCCAGCCCTGGCCATTGTGGCTATCTGAGGAGTGAATCAGCGAATGGGAGCTAGTGCCTTCTGACTCTGCCTATGAAATAAACAAAGTTAATCTTTAAAAAGTTATGATTTCATTTTATCAATAGAACAGAACAGGGCTCTCTGAGTGGTTAAGTGATTTTATAAAAATCAGGCAAAGGCTCACAGCTTCATAGGTCATCTCCTGCCCTTCGAAGACATTCACAACTCACACATCACCATAATTTTAACCACAAACACCAAAAATGTTCAGATCAATATGGTACTGATTCAAGATTCACATTTTCCAAATTTTAAATTTGGACTGCACGACCTTTAGAGAGAGCAAATTAAAGACAAACTACCTAGTAACTGACATTTCTTTACGTCTTGTCTAGATGACTTTCTTGGAATTCATGATGGAGCAGTAACAATCTCAAAACATGGAATGAAGTCAATAGGAAATACCAGATAATTCCAAAAAGTTCATGGAAAAATAGAATTAAATTTTTTAGCGGGGGGACCAACATGGCATAGCGTGTGAAGCTACTACTTGTGACACTGGCAAGCCATATGAGCTGTTCTACTTCTGATCTAGTTACCTGCTAATGGCCTGGGGAAAGCTATGGTAGATGGTCCAAATCCTTGAGTCCCTGCCACTCACATGGGAGACTTGGATGAAGCTCCTGGCTCTTGGCTTCAGCCTGGCCCACCCCTGGCCATGACAGTCATATGGGAAGTGAATCAGCAGATCAAAGATCTCTTTCAGTCTCTTCCTGTCTTTCTAGAACTCTGACTTTCAAATAAGGAAATTAATTTTTTAAAAAAGTCTATCTTAGTGTGAAATAAGGGATCTTCAAAAAATTCATGAAAATGCATACTATAAAAAAACCATGAATCCATTTTTTAATTTTTGTATTCAACCTTAATTTTTAATTCCATTTTCCCACAATTTTTTTGAAGTGCCCTCCTAATGATATATAAAGAAAAATGCAAAGTACTAAAACAATAAGTGAGGCCTAAATTTAATAAATTATTTGTTCCATAACAAGCATTCAGGAATTACTAAATGCCAACTAGTTTAGATGCAATAGCAAAAAGGATACATATGTTTCAGGTCTTCTAGGAGTTAATAGTGGTTTGGTAGGAGACAGAAAAGGAAGCCAAGTAATATAAATACAATGTGCTGAGTACCAGGCTCCCCCACCAAGTTCACAAGGTCTATGTGGGGAACCTTCCAGGAGCTTCTCAATCAGTCCTGAATGTAAGAGTTTCCCAAGGAAAGAGTATTAGGTTGATGCCAGGAGGTGCAGTTACCCAAATGAACAAAGACAAGAGTGGCCACATTCCAAATGTCAACAAAGTTAGCAAAATCAGATTTTACAACTTTAGGAATTTTTTTAAGAATCCTAATTCTTCTCCCCTTTTATTGAGCCCTTCCCCCAGAATGATGATACTCTGTATGGCTCAAGGCCATCAACTCCTAAAACATGCAAAATCACTCTACCCCTCAGCCCTCATTGCAGCAAGAGCAGATTTATGATCCGAGATTACTCCACTGCCAGATTTTATGTCATCTATCCAGCACTCAAGTAGATCTTAGCCAACAGTGATGAGATTTTAACAAACCCTCCTTTGTGTCCTACTCTCCTCTCAGTATATATTCTATTGTGATAGTCCTAATCTCAAGTAACTAGTCCCCCCTCAACACCACAACACACACAAGTTTATAGAGATTGCAAATCTAGTTTTTTAGTTCCAACTAATGCTACCTGCTTTTAAGATGAAAGAAACCAAGAGAGCCAGATCAGCTCAAGCTCTTTGATTCAGGTGGTACTACTACCCATTATATTGTATATAATCCAAGTACAGGTAATCTTCAGGGAACTAGTGGTTTATTTATCTATCTTGACTGAATGTGATAATGCCTTTCAGTCTCTGGAAGTAACCAACTGTGTCCTTTTCATTGTACTATGTCTCCATCTACATTGTTCTATGCATGTAAACAAGGCGTGAGCACATCATTCGCTGAAATACAAGTGTGCAGTGAACATTGCATCAGATTGGCAGGAGCCTCCTGAGAGACAACTCAGGTCACTGTGGACCCTACAACATAGGGTGCGGAGTTGGAGATAATGAAAAGAATTTCCTCAGTCTTTAACACTGCTGGTATCTTGTCTCTACCCAGAACTGTCAAACAGAAATTTGATAGATAGATTCACTGTGGATCAGTGAAACAATCCATAGACATGGAACTGTTACAAGTTGCATTTAAGTTGGAAGTTCGGAATAGGTCTTAGTATTTAAATATTGCCAGTTACATTTTCTTTTCACTGGCTCTTCACCTTCCCTTGTCAGAAATGTGAATGCATTTTTCTTTTCTTTGCTCACTTTTCCAGTAAGTAAAAAGAAGAAGAAAAACACCAATGGTCAAGATCACACCGTGGAGGAAGCAGAGAGAGATTCACAGCAACTCTGCCAACTTGACAAACATCAGAGTTTGCACTCCAAACACTCCTGTTCTTCCCCCTCCCATTTCACACACTGGTTTTTCATGCACGACTCATCTATTTTCATAGTAAGCATTTTTGGGGGGAGGGAGGGAGGCTTTAATGAAAAATACAGATTAAAAAATAAAGAAGCTATTTTTGAAGAAAAGTTGATATTTTCCCAAATGTTTTCATATAGAACTAATCAAATTACAATTTTATGGCCTGAAGAAGTAAGAAAGAATAACAACCCCAGTGTGCAAGCTCGATTTTAAGGAATGAAAAGCACATTTATTTCCATTAGTCATGGTCTTCACACTAATTGCTCTCCTGTCATAAGTTAGCCTTTTTCCATCAACAGAGTGCTTGGCCTTTCAGCATTAAAAAGGGAAGAGGAGAGGCAAAAAACAAAAAAGGACATAGTTTTCAATTCCAAAAGCGTTGACTATTTTTAAAGCTCAATTAATAGCAGCCCAATTGACATAAATTAAATCATACAGCGCTATTGCTCCTTCCTTCTTCAGGGAAGAGCGTTCAATACTATAACCCTATCCCTCAGGTGAATCCCTGAATAAGGCATGTGAAATAAGGATAGTGTGGCAAAAGCAGAGATGCAGACATTACCTGCACCTTCCCTGCCCTTAAAATCTGATCTAAGCCCTGGAGTACAGTCACTGCTCCATCAGCTTGCTCCAATACCTTGCCAAGAGACAATCCTTTCCACACTTATGTCAGATATAAAATTCACTGGCACCGATTTGAAAATTTGTTGTGTATTTTATTTATTTCAAAGGCAGAGTTAGAGCCATCTCCCATCTACTGGGTCACATCTGGCTTTCCCAGAAATGTCCCAAGATGAAACTATTCAGCCTTCCCATAGCACGTACACATCGTTCTGTTTTTGATTTATCTTTGAAAGAGATGGTCATCTTGGGCTTCCGGTTCGAGACCACCAGAACTCACATTTGCTGACGCTCAAGATCAGAGCCATCCACGCATATGAAGTTGAAATACCATGGAGGGCAAAGGCATTTATTTCATCAGCAGTTTTCAAGAAGGCTACTCCTCTCCATGTCAGAAGCGATGGTCATACAAGGCAGGGAAACAAGGAAGAGGTGAAGGACGCAATCCTGCATGCACAGCAGGCATTTAATCTTTATTAGGACACAACTAACAGACTCCGCGGGGCAGCCCAGGCAATGATTGCTGGCAATATTGGGAAGGCAGAGGCCAGTCAAGGGGTGAATCCAGCCACAGCAGGGGGAGAATACATCAGACAAACAAGCTAAGGAAGGCCTTTCACAAAGAGAGTGTTAAAAGCAGCAGCCAGATATAAAGAAATGTCAAAAAGGATGGAGGAAGAGTTAACCATGACAACAAGAGGGCAAACACCAGAGCCGACCCTTTCCAAAAAATTCACCACTTTGGCAACAAACTGTTGTGTTCCTATTTTTAGGACAATGGCTTGTTTTCAAGGAAAATAAAGTTCACAGCAAACATTTTTCTGCATATTTATCAACTGTCTAATTTGCAAAATAAAAGACCAATCTTTTTAATGAAGGCTCTATGAGAAGTATAATTAATATTCAAACAGCACAGCAAGTCAGAAGAACTAAGGCAGTTGTTCTCAAATTACAGAGCATCAAAAATCACCCAGAGGGGCCAGCACTGTGGTGTAATAGGTAAAGCTACTGCCTGCAGTGCTTGCATCCCATATGGGCAGGGGTTCAAGTCCTGGCTGCTACACTTACAATCCAGCCATCTGCTTATGTTCCTGTAAAAGTAGCGGAAGATGGCCTATGTGCTTGTGCCCCTGTTACCCATGTGGGAGACCCGGAAAAAGCTCCTGGCTTGGGCCTGGCTCAGTCCTGGCTGTTGCGGCCATTTGGAGAGTGAATCAGCAAACAGAAGTTCTCTCTCTGCCTCTCTGTAACTCTGCCTTTCAAGTAAATAAATCTTATAAGAAAACACACACGCACACCTGAAAAGCTTTCTAAACAGATTGTTGAACCTGACTCTCCAAAGAGGAGACCGAAGATTTGCATAACAAATTCCCAGGTGCATGCTGCTGGTCCCTGGACCACATCTAAGAATTACAGGTCTAAGGAAAATGGAGGTGCATATTTATATTCAAGCCAAGGTTTCCAACTGGACCAGGGAGACAAGAACTCAAAGTACTTATTTATATACTTGAACATTTTCATTCAAAACCTGGAGCAGAAATGAGAAGGTAACAGAATCAGGGTAGAAGGTTGTTACCTTTAGTTTTTCTGAGTTAGGACTTGTGAGTAAGACCCACAAGTATGCTGCATGGATGCAATTCCAGGCTCTGTCTCTCACTAGCTCTATGATTTGAAGCAAGTTACTTGACCCCACTGTGCCACAGTTTCAGTGGTAAAGTTGGATATTAAGAGCACGTTCCTCAAGGCCCGGCACCAAGGCTCACTTGGTTAATCCTCCACCTGCGGCGCCGGCACCCCATATGGGCACCGGCTTCTAGTCCCGGCTGCTCCTCTTCCAGTCCAGCTCTCTGCTGTGCCCGGGAGGGCAGTGGAGGATGGCCCAAGTGCTTGGGCCCTGCACCCGCATGGGAGACCAGGAAGAAGCACTTGGCTCCTGGCTTCGGATTGGTGCGGTGCTCTGGCCGTAGCGGCCATTTGGGGGGTGAACCAACGGAAGGAAGACCTTTCTCTCTGCCTCTACCTCTCACTGTCTAATTCTATCTGTCAAATAAAAAAAAGAGCACGTACCTCAAAGGTGAATCTTTGGCCTACCACAGTTCATATGCCTGCCAAGAAAACTGCATGCCACATTGTGGGGCCGCGGTTTGAGTCCTGGCTCCTGCTCCTGACTCCAGACTCTCACCAGTAAAGAGCCTGGGAGGCAGCTGTGATGGATCAAGTCATTGGGTTCCTGAAACCCAGCTCAGAGAGCTGAACTTTATTCCTGGCTAACAGCTTCCATGTGGCCCAGTCCTAGCCTTGTCAGGCCATCAAGGAGCAAACCAGCAGATGGGTGCTTGCTCTCTTTCTCTCTCTCTCTCTCTCTCTCTCTCTCTCTCTCTCTCTCTCTCTCTCTCTCTCTCTCTCTCTTTCTCTAATCAGTAAATAAACAGACTACCAACATCATACGGTGTCTTCAAGGTTAAAACACATAGAAGCCCAGCGCTCTGCATGGCTAAGTATTCAATAAGAATTACCTGTAAAAATAGACAGCAGGGGCTGGTGTGACATATTCTTTACAGGTGCTTAAAGTTAATCAAGTTAATCAGTTCTTGTTTGGTTTGTAAAGTAAGGGTCTATATGAGAATAAACACTTGATCTAACAGAATCTTTATCTGTCCAATGGTTGCTGTTGCATTGTTTATACCTAAACATCTGTAAAAAACAACTTTGTCCCTTTCACGTTTCAAGGAGATTTTTTTTTTCCTTCCAAGGAAATATTGAACTAAGCCCAACGTGTGTGAAGGGGTGGGAGAGAAGTTAACAGTGATGAGCAAAGAAGTGAGTATTTGGTGTCACGTTGCAGACTTCACCGATGGTGAATGTTCACATTTAAATACTTTCTGCATTTGTTTGCAGAATGAAGCTGGAGAACTTTGGATGCCTTCCACTCTAATTTTCTTCAAGTCCACAGTTCTTAACGCATTCACAGAAACACTCTCCCACTGACTTCGCTTGTTTTTCTTCAGTGGAGAGAAGGGCTGTTAAGTCCAACTGAGACTGCTTAAGAGTTCTACTTTGTTTTCTGATGGGAAATAGAAAGTTCTGGCTAAATATTTACAAATTGAGGAAAACAATAATTTTTCACTCAATATAAAGAGGTTTTTCAGGGACTCAAACCATGGTTGTACTGACAATACACTTGGCAATACCTACCTGCTTCCAAAATCAGCATAGTAAGACTTTTTTGCAAGGCTGTCAGCATTTTATTGAAAAGGTAATCTGGGATAATTGTAGGTGCTTTAACATGCACCTGCTTTCATTTCACTCTTGGCTTTGGGGAAACAGCTTCTCTGAAAAGGACAACAAGAGCTTTGTTACCTGCAGCTTTTTTGAATGTACACCACTCATATTTGAGACTAAGAGTATCAACACATGGATACACCAAGACACTGATGACTGAAATGACTGAGATGTCTGTTTTTGAATTGTTTGTAAAGCAGGGCATTTGGGTCTGAAAGATAAAAGTGCTATGAAAAGGGGAAAAATTTTCAATTTGAGCTAGTGACATTTAAATAGGACAAAGCCATTATTATGAATATCTGAAATACCA